>NC_056725.1:1917794163-1917964163 GCF_019279795.1 Protopterus annectens
CCAACAAAAAGTGAGTCATCAAATAGAAGGGGACTCTGCTTCTCATTCTTCTGAAAATAAAGATCATAGAGAGACTTTGGCAGTGAAATATTTTCCAGTGTTCCAAAGCACAATGCTTGAGAGGCAGAAAAACATATGAGATGACTAGAAGAATTGGAAGTACCTTGGACATGAACCAGAGTCTGGGATTGGGAGACAGAGATGAACAGGACAAAGACCAGTGTCACTGCAATTAGTGAATAAAACTGAGATTTTAAAGCATCAGTCACATTTGTGAAACATGGCTTTACAAGAAAAAGTAACTGAGAAGGACTGGACTTTTGTTGTCTTTGTTAAACTTGTGGGGTGACTTAAAGGTATATACCCCATTTCATGTTGCTAATGTTTAGAAGGATACTAAAACGGAAACAAAAAAAAAGTAACTAAGTAAAACTATTGTTCTTCTTAACAGTATTTGTGCAAAGCATTTCATTATATAAATTCTATGTATTATAGTAAAGCATTTTCAGTTATTTTATGTGATAAAGATACTAAAGTAAACAAGTATTTTTTTTGCGTGTTTAAGTTAATATGCTGTACTCTTGGGTTGTTGAGGTGGGGGATGTGGTGCGAAAGTGCACAGGTTATAATAATTTATAGTGATTAGATGTTTTCTCTAACTTTTGCATCGGTGAATGTCTGGATTAATGCCCTTGGCTTAATCTAATAACACGTGTGTGTGTGTGTGTGTGTGTGTGTGTGTGTGTGTGTGTGTGTGTGTGTGTGTGTATAAGCAAGTGGGCTTTAAATATAAGAGAACCATGTGAATGTAATGAAAAGTTTTCCTTTTGCAAATAAATGTTCACTGCGAGTTGAGAAGTCTGCAGTTGACAGTAGCTGTACATTCTGTTCTTATGTTTTCATGGAGACAAGCTGACTGAAGGTGAAGGCAATAGATATCGAGAGTCTTGGACATTGTTTCCTGACAGAAACATAAAATTAAATGGTACAAGGACAAGCAGCTTAGTAAAAAAACAATGTTTGAAATTATTGGAAGTGAATAAGAAAAAGCCGCTTTCCTGGTACCTAAATACTTCAATGCATTTACTAGAACAGTGTATAGTTTAGATGTTCTTCGTGTTTCACTGTTACAGTCATTGCATTTGGGTTATCTGCTTGCAGGTAGTCCTCAGCCGGCCTGAATATCATAGTCTTGGATCCCTGCGTCGGATGCTGTCCCTTCTTCCATGACGTCAGGTCGTCAGTGGTATAAAACATGCAGCCGATGCCATTACATCAGTCTTTCGTGCCACACTGTGCCCGAAGCAGAAACAGTTTGCAAGTGCCGGTCAGCCGACTCCTGAAATTTTCATTTTCGGGTTTCAGAACCGAAGTCTTCAAAAAAGCGTACCCTGTTGGGGATCCTTTTTCTTGCTCTTAACCGATGTCAGTAAAAGTTACAGTTGTATTACCTGTGGAAAGCAAATACCTCATAAAGATTTTCATTCATACTGCATTCCTTGCTTAGGCCCAGACCACGACGTCCCTCACTGTTGGTTTTGTGCCTTATTCAACCCCCAGACTATTTGTCGTCGGTTTCTTTTTGCAGCAAATTATTTTGGTACTCGGTTTAACTATCCAGAACTGGCTTTGGTAAGCCATTGGACTACTGACATTCTGAAAAAATGTAAAGATAAAGACAGAGACAGACCGCATAGGTCCAAAGCTGCCGAAGACGCTTCCGTTAAGCTAGTCGCCAGTTCGCCGGTACTCAGTGAGGTGCTTTCGCAGCCCCTGATACCCAATTCAGATTCACAGGCCTCTACTGAGACCCATTCGGAGTCCAGTATTCCGCGAGATGCTTCTTCGACTATGGAACCTGCGGATGTCTCTACCTTGGATGGGTCCGGAGCTGCTGTGCAGGTACCGGCTTCTGAGGGTGTATTCAAGCATACTGACTTGCATTTCAAACCAACGCCATCTTCTTCTTCTTCAAGGCCTAAAACTTGACCCACTCCTTGAAAACCGACGTCCAAACCGCATGGTCAGGCCCATATGCCTAAAAAAATAAATGATAAGAATGGCTGAAGACCTTATTACTTTAATTAGGGGAAGCCAGCCTTCTCCCTCTGAAATTTCTGTTTCTTCTAATTACCAAGATTTACCCTTATCTACCTATGAGGATTCTGATGCAGAGGATTCCATTCCCTCTGCTTCCCCTCCAGAAGATTTTTTCTTTTGGTGAAACCTTGCACACTCTTAGGGAGCAATTCCGTTGGGAAAGCTAGGATTATTCTGACCCCAAAATGAAGCTTAGGGAATTCTTACTCCTCCCTCAACACAGGCCTTTAGTTATCCCTCCTGTCCAGGACATTGTAGATAATGCCTTCTTGGAATCTAGCCTAGCCACAGACACTTTACCTCCAGCTACCAGGAAACCTGACAGGTATTACAGAGTGCCTGACTCTCACAAGTTCCTCTTCAAGAATCCTACTGCGGACCCAGAGGCCATTTCCCAAGGACCTAAAGGCATTAAGGCTACTTCTGCAGAAAACCCTACCCTCTCTGATAGAGATTCCAGGGCCTTGGACTGATGGGGTAAGAATGTATACACTTCTGTTCCTTTGGCCCTTAGGGCCTTAAACTGCCATTTTCATATGTTAAAGTATCAGCAGCATATTATGGGACTACTTAAACAGAAAATGATGTTGATTACTGACTGTGCTGAAAATAAAGAATTACAGGATTTAATGCATTCTGCTGAACAAGTTGATAAACATACTCTGCAATGTGGTTTTGACTCTTTTGAAGCATCTTGCAGGGCTGCTGTCACTGGGTTGGTCCTTAGAAGGCATGCTTGGCTTAAGGAGCAAAATTTGCCAGATCATGTTAAAGCTAAATTTCTGGATGCTCCCTTAAACCAAGACCGCCTGTTTGGCAACAAAGCAGAAGAAGTCCTTAAAAAGATGGAGGAAAAAGCTAAATCTATGCAAACTGTTAAAGATTTCCTGCAAGTACAGCCTCCCAGATTTAGCAGGCATTGGCCTTCAAAGAATTGGTCCTTTCCTGTCTCTTCCAGGCCTTCTCAGTCCAAACCCAGAAACAGCAGACCACCTAGGCTACAGTCCCAGGGTACTCAGAGGCCTAATCAGTGGGGGGCTCCCACTTCCAAAGCTGGAAGTAGTTAGACACTCCCCTATGGAAAAATGTCACAATGACTTAACCTTAACCCTTCCAAGCCCTGCTCAACTGCCTGCTCCCTTAGGGGGAAAGATCGCCCTGCCTGCAAAAAACTGGGAACTCATTACCCAGTATCAATGGGTTTTAAATCTAGTTTTCCAAGGATACAGATTCCACTTCCACACCTTACCAACCCCAAACGGTTGGCCAGACCTACTCCCAAATCAGTGGGCAGAGGCTCAACAACAGGTTCTCTGTCTTCTAAGTATCAGAGCTATTCAGCCTGTCCCAGCAGAAGAAAAGGGACAAGGTTTTTACTGAAGACTTTTCCTGGTACCCGGAAAAGACCGCTCCTGGCATTCTATCCTGGACCTCTCTATTCTAAACACCTTTTTGGTAATCCCAAAATTCAAAATGCTAACTCTTCATCAGCTGCTTCCTATGCTAGGCAAAGATGCCTGGTTGGCAACTGTAGAATTAAAGGACGCTTACCTGCACTTTCCAGTAAGTTAACCTTGCAAGGAATACCTATGCTTCAGAGCAGCCTCCATGCAGTATCAGCTCTCTGTACTTCCCTTTGGTTTATCTACTGTGCCCAGGGTATTCACAGAGTGTCTAGCTCCAGTCTTTGCATTCTGCAGGCAAAGAAATATTTAAATATACCCATACCTGGATGATTGTCTAATTCAGGCAGAAAGCCAGGACATGTTACTAAAACATCTGGTATTTGTAAAGATACTTCTAACCTCACTGGGGTACACCATAATCTAAAGGAAATGTCATCTAGTACCCTGCCAACAAATTGTATTCGTGGGAGCAAGCTTGAACACAACTTCCCAGATGGCTTTCATCACGCCAGAGAAACAAGTTTATTTGACAGTCTACTTCAAACTACAGGCCACAAAGACCCAACTATCTATAAGGAGAATCCTCCAAGCCCTGGGGTTCATGGCCTCTTGCATTTTATTAATTCCATATGCAAGGCTGCATATGAGGAAACTACAATGGTATCTAAAAAGCCTATGGTGTCAACATTCTCAGGACCTGGAATCAATGATTCCTATCATTCCTTGCATAAAGACAGAGTTCCTTTGGTGGGCAGAGGCCGGCTACCACAACAAGGGGCTACCATTCACTCTACTCCCTGCCGTCCAAACCCTAACAACAGATGCATCAGACTATGCATGGGGGTCTCAATTGGCAGGGCAGTGCATTCAGGGCAAATGGAACCCGAGTCAGATGATCCTGCATATCAATCAGAAAGAAATGTTAGCTGTACAGAATTCCCTGACCGCTTTCAAGGAGCACATTCTTCCAGGACAATTATTGGTAAAGACAGACAACAACACTGTCATGTGGTACATGAACAAGTAGGGGGGAACCCATTCGTACCCTTTCTGCAGAACACAGCCTTGAGCAACCAAGTGCACTTACAAGCTTAATTCCTGCCAGGCAAGCTGAATTCACTGGAAGATGACCTAAGCAGAAATCTCATGGACCCACACGAGTGGAAACTGGAACAAAAGATATTCAACCTTTTGAGAAACAAATGGGGGAATCCAGAGATAGACCTGTTTGCCTCCTCTCAGAACTACCAGTTGGACAAATACTGCACAAGGACTTCCCACAGTCAAGCTTGGAAAGTGGATGCCCTGTCCTTCACCTGGGAAAGCTTCTCAGTTTATACCATTCCCCCTCTGCCTCTCCTCTCGAAAGTTCTGCTAAAGATCAAACAGGACAAACCAAGGACAATACTGATTGCACCAGACTGGCCACACTAGCACTGGTACCCCCTCTTGTGCAGTATGTCACTGCTGAAACCATGGCACCTGCCTCAGACCCCTTCCCTGCTGTCCCAGCAGGAGGGCCAGATTTTGCACCCTCAGCTTCAAACCCTGAACCTTGCAGCCTGGCTAATTTCTTGAGCCCTCCAATAACATCCCTCAGTAAGCAGGTGCTATATGTCATTCTGGAAGCAAGGAGGCCTAGTACTAGAAAATCCTATGCTGAAAAGTGGAAAATATATTGTTCCTGGAGCCAGACTCAGGGGATGGGCACAATGGTGCCCAACGTACCGCATATTCTTCAGTACTTAACAAAGATGCTCCACAAGGGCCTTTCCTTCTCGTCAATTAAAATTCATGCCTCTGCCATTTCAGCTCATTATAATACTGAACACACCCCTCTTCTCACACCCCCTACTAAAGCAATTCCTCAGAGAGGCCAAAAATTTAAGACCACCCAGGAGAGCCCCTACTCCAGCCTGGGACCTTAACTTTGTATTGGAAAAGCTCACTCTACCTCCTTTTAAGCCACCTGCAACTTCAGACTTGAAGTTCCTTTCTTGGAAAACAGCCTTCCTTCTAGCCATCACTTCAGCAAGAAAAGTGTCTGAATTACAGGCCCTCATGGCAGTGGAGCCATTCATCATCTTTCATGCAGACAGGGTGTCCCTCAGGACCAATCCTTCCTTTATGCCCAAGGTGGTGTCTAGTGTGGCCCTTAATCAGGCCATTCATTTTGCCTACTTTTTTCCCAAATCCACAAAACAAAGGAGTATGAATACTGCACTCTTTGGACGTGCGCAAGCAACTTAGATTTTATTTGGATAGGACTAAGCCTCTCAGAAAATCTGAACAGCTGCTAGTTAGCTTTGCTGCAGGGGCAGAGGGGAAGGCCATTTCAAAGCAAACCATTTCTAAGTGGATAGCCCATTGCATTCATTTCTGCTATAAGCACCATGGAAAACCTACCCCACAGGGGATAAGATCATATTCCACCAGGACTGCATCTACCTCTACAGCCTTTCTCAGAAGTGTCCCTACCAGGGACTCCCAGAAGCTGCTACCTGGAGCTCTGTACATACCTTCAACAAGCATTACCACATGCCTATGTTTTCTAAATCTAGAGCTGGTTTTGCCACTGCAGTTTTACAGGGCTTAATAGCTGGTCCTAATGCTCTCTAGCTTCTTCCTCCCTTCCTTAGCTTTGGGAATCAAACCAAATGTATTGACTGCAACAGTGAAACACGAAGAGCATAGTACAGTTGTGTACACTTATCATAAATGTAGATGTTAAAGTGTATTCACTGTTGCAGTCCTGGTTACCTTCCCTCCAGCCCCCTGACTTCTCTTGGCTATACTTTTCTTCTTGTTTAGTGTATTTCAGCTTCCTGGTGTATTTGCTTTTTGTTGGAGGTGTAACTTAACATATAATTGCTTTCCATTATGGGGGCACCTGACATCTGGGGCAAGAAAAACTGATGTAATGGCGTCGATTGCATGTTTTATACCCCTGACGACCTGATGTCATGGAAGAAGAGACAGCATCCAATGCAGGACTCCAAGACTTTGATATTCAGGCTGGCTGAGGGCTACCTGCAGGCAGATAACCCAAATGTAATGACTGCAACAGTGAATACACTTGAACATCTACATTTATGGTAATTGTACACAACTGTACATTTTCTGTAAAGATAGCCAGTGCACTTTTTCTTAACACTAAAGTTAATGTTTTCTGAAAGCATACAAGCTGTTTTTCACATTTGGAAGGGGAATAAAGATAAGACAAGGACAGACAGCCATTAGTGTAAGGAGGAGCACAGGCGGTAACATGCACCTTAGCACAGATAACCTTCATTTTAGGTTAGGTAATGCCTGTGGATACAGCTGCCAGTTTAGGACAGTTGTTCCTATCAGCAGGGTTAAACTTCATTATTTGAAGTTATACATATTTTGTGTGTTTGTTTTAAGTTAATAGATTGTGGGGGTGTTGAGGGTGTGTTTGTCAGAGGGTTTTCGTTAACACAAAAAGTCTCATATACCCTGTCATAGGCTCAAATAGTGATGACAAGAAACAACACAATAAAGGATCAACCTGCCAAACATTATTAGGTGCATTTAACACCAAAGCTGGAAACAGACATTTAAAAAGCTATCATATATAATACGTGGGCATAATAAAAAACTTCTTATCATAATGGCTGCATTATCAATAGTATTTTGGGAGATAAATGGCCTCATATGTGTTGACAACAAAGTAAGAGTAATGAATTATATTAAAATATGCAGATTGCATATAGTAATGCTACAGGAGACACATTTGGAAAGAAGTGAGCATGTGAATTTGATAAAGAAAGGATTTTAGGATATATATTCAGCAGAATATCAGGGATAAAGGAAAAGGGGAGTACTTATGCTAATTGTTAGAGTAGCTTCAACAAGCTTCAATAGTGATAGAAGAGGAAAAAATAATGGTAGATTTGTGTTAGTAAGGGACTACTGACAAGGGAGGATGATTATGTTGGTATGTATTTATATTCCTCTTAATACTGCTGTTGTGGACCGTAAGAAAATTTTGGGAAAAATAATCAGCATTCAACTGGGAATATTACTTATAGGTGAGGACCGGAACATGATTTGCAACAGTGAGGATGCATTGAGGAACCTAGAAGGGAAACTATAACAAAAAAAGGATAGATTTCGGAAGATCTTTATGAAAGCATTTGGTATGGAAGAAGTGAATTCAGTTGTAGGAACTCAGAGAGAATTTACATATTATTCCCCAAGGTATAATAACTGGGCTAGACTGGACAGAAATTAAATGTCACAGGCTTATGCATTTATTTGAAAGCCTCAACACATATCTGATAACTGTTTCAGATCATGTACCAATACAAACTATGATAAAAATGCAGGCTAATGAAGTAAAAGAGACACTGGTGCTTCCCCACCTGTCTGTTAAAAAGAGAGGTATTTAAGGAATGGGTAATGGAAATTATGTAACAGTTATAAGGGAAGCTAGTGTAGCTATTGAGTGGGATAAACTGATAGTGAAGTTTAAATATGGTGGAAATAAAAGAAAAAAGAGATATTGTCAAGAAGTAACAATAATTATTTAGAGGGACTGATAAAGGTTAAAGTATGACAGAATAAGGGATGTCTCAAAGAAGGCACAAATGCAGAGTGCTGAAGAGAAAATAAAGGAGTATGTGGATATTATGCATGAGTTTAAAAAGACTGCTGTTAAGCAGCTGTTTTTGATAACTCCAGAGCAGAAAAACGTTTAGCCCAATAACTTGGGCAACAGAAAGTAGACAAAGTTGTTGCCAAACTTAGGGAGCCTATAACAAGAAAAATAACTACTGATCCTGTAGAGGAATTATAGATATTTCAGAAATTGTATGAAAATTTGTATAAAGCAGAGGCATGTGGAAATTAAGAAAGAACTCAAATGGAAATATTTATTGCAGGCTAAATATGCCAAGGCTAGAGGTAGATGAGGCTTAAGAATTAACAGTTAAGACAGGAGGAGATGAGATAAAAATGGTGATGTATAATCAATGTGCAGGAAAGTCTCCAGGAATAGATGGTATTCCTGTGGAAGTTTGGAAGCTAGGAGGGAAGAAAGTGTTAAGATCTGGAAGGGTTTATGTAACACTATTTTAAAAGGAGAAGAAGCACCAACATCCTGGAAGAAAGTTGTGGTAGCTGTAATACCTAAAGACAGTAAAGACCCATCAGTCCCAGCCTCACACAGACCCATATCAATTTTAAACCACGATGATAAAGTGTTTATCTCTATAATAGCAAAAAGAATTGAAAAGCTGTTGACAAAAATTGATAAATATGGATCAATGCGGCTTTGCATAGGGGAGGCAGACATTTGACAACAATAGAATAATGATGATGCAGAAGGAATCCTAATTTAAGAAAATACTGATGTGGTGGGTCTTGATGCAGCAAAAGCATTTGATTAAGTAAGATGGGAAGCACTTTCATATCCTGATACAATGACAAGGTTAATTAGCAGGATATATGATGGATCAAAGGCAAAAATTAAAGTGGAAGGGTTCTTTGATAAGTTGTCTGAACAGAGAAACAAGGCAGGGGTGTCCTTTTTCCCCTTTGTTATTTGCTAACTTTTTAGAGCCGTTGGCAAAGACAATAAACAGCTCAGAAGTTCAAGGATATAACTTGTATGGTAATTGGGAAAAGTTGGCTTTATTTGCAGAGGAGAGGATATTATTTAATACTTGATAAAACCAGAAAAGGACATCTCAGTGCTGTGCAACATTGTGAGACAGTTTCAAGTATTTTTGGGATATAAAATTAATGAAGATAACACAAAGGCTGTAGGTATATACTATGCACCCACATATGAACTGGTTCAGCCATATCCATATTTATGAGACATGATAAAATGAAGTATTTAACAATAAGGATTAAAAAGGTTTCTGTTATGGCAACTAAGGATGTGTAGGAAAAAACTAAAAAGGCAATGCAAAAAATGAGAAACTGGAAGCTCTTGTTTATGGATATTGATAGCAAGATACAAGCAGTGACAATGTTTGTAGTCCCTTTACGTTTATAGTCTGGTCAGACATATTTTTTATCAATTAGAGGAGAAGGTTATGAGCATTAATTAATCAAGATTTGAAGGATTTTATCAGGGAGTGGAAGAGGGCAAGCATCAAGTTGGATAACTTCATCCTTCCAACAGAACAAGGTGGTTTAGGATCATCTGATTTGAGTGGATATTTTAGAGATACACAGTTAAGGCTCATGTAAATAATGCAAGCAGAAAGCTATAATTTAGAGTGGAAATTGATGATGATGAAACAGGGGGAAATTCAAGAAATAAGGAGAGAGTGGAATTTTGGATGAAGATCCTTAAGGAGAATAACAACAGAAATATAGAGTATTATTTTCATAAAGTAGCAGAAAGTATTCTAAAAACTAAGCCAACACGAGAGTGGAGAAAGGAAATTTTGCCAGTAGGGTTGACTGCATTAGGGTTACAGAGAATAAGCAAGAAGGGGCTGGAATTTACTGAAGAAAAGTGGCAAAGGAACCAAGGTATTAGGAGCAAATAACTAGAGAGGGAAAGGTAATAGAATGGGAAGAGACCACTAAAACATTTGGATTCCAGTCTACAGACTGCCTTCCCTATCAGGGATGGGTGTCTTTGTATAGGGAAAGAGAAAAGGATAGGAGGATAGTGGAATCCTAAATGAAAGACCTGCTCTGGTAGAGATTTTAGTTGAATCTAGAAGAGAAGCTGCTGCTAAAAAAGGGATCTTTAGTAGGGTGTATAAAATATTGCCTGATAACTATAGGAATCAATCAGAGGAGGTCAGAAAAGACTGGGAAAAGAGACTGCATCACCAATTCACAAGGAAACAATGGGAGGACATATGTATGGCTTCCAAATGTGCAACAAAGTGTAGAAGGTTTAAGATTATTACTTGTAAGTGTTTTCATAATTATTTTATGCCCCAAGCAGACTCAAAAGTATTTTCATTAAGGTAGATGTGAAATGTATGAGGTGTGATTGCGAAGAAAAAGGTAACTGGGAACATATGTTTTCGGAGTAATTAGGTGGTAAATTTTAAAAATTCCCTGCTGTGTACTTTGCCAGAAATATTGATTGAGCAAATGGGTGTAACTAAGGAAATTATTTTTTGAGCTAAGATACATGATCTGAATTGTCTAGACATAGTAAGGCCTTGTTAAGTGTAATTCTGGTGGCTACCAAAAAGCAATTGATAGAAAATGGAAATCAGAGTCAAAATCAACTGCATTTGAAGTATTGAATAATGTTACACATAGGAAGTAGGATCTTTAGAAAAGGGTAGGTGCAACTTACATAGTCAAAAATGGAAATTGTGGGGACAATACATGCAGAAAGAATAATGTTTTGGTGGAGGAGTGAGGTTTAAGGGATGGCAGGAATTGATAAATTTATGTAATGTTGGATTGATGATTATACAGAAGAATATTTGTGATGTATAATGTTTGTAACTAGGAACATGTTAATATGGTTTGTTTTCTTTTATGTAAATGTATGTTTGCCTATACCTTAAGTGATAATTTAATAAAGGTTTTAAAAACATTTTCTGTGAATTAGAACAATACTTAAAAACTTTGCCCTGGTTTGATCCTTAGTTCCACTCACATATGTTAATCAAATAAATGAATGGTGATATGCAGCTGTCTGACAGTGCTCACTAAGGCTTAACTGGCTTTCAAAGCTAAACTACTTTGCGCTTTTTTCCCTTTTTTCTGTAACCAGTAGTACATGGAGTAGATAAAGATCCATGCTTTACGAAGACATGACCGGGTCTCTGATCGTAAACTTATATTATGTGTTGTCAACATGGTTCCAAAATTCACCTCTTGAGCTTCAATCTTGAGGTGAGGTTCTTGCATCCACGTCTCAACACATAATAATGCAGTTATGATTGGAGACTTGGTCATAATCCTCTATATTATGTGTACAAAGGTGGATCTTCAAGTGCCTAGTGCCAATTCTCAGTCTTGCAGCCCTCATGTCCAAAGTGCAGAGCAATAAAAAGAGTCCGCCAGGTTTGTTTGTGCACTTTGTCCTCAGTTCTGAGTTGAGGAACAAAAAAAAGGTCTTTTGCTTTAAAAACTGATGCAACCTTCTTACTAGTTAAACCACAACCTTAATACTGAAGCAAATGCTGCAGTCAGGCTGACAGCATTCATTTCTAATGGAAAAGAATCTTGGTACTGCACTACTGACTGATTTTTTTTCCTTCAGTGAAACACTTGCCCTTTCACCCTGCACATAGGACTCATACCCCAGAATTTTTATAGATGTGCTGCTGAGGTTGCTGTAACTCAGAGAAAGAACACTTACTTACTGTCACTATAAGTTATTTTGTTCTCAGAGGTGCTCTAACTTTGGACTAACCAGAATGCATTAATAAGCAAACATATAAACCTTTTTCTACAACGAATTCTGCAAGAAACTCCTACTAACTGCCAGTCTAGTTCACCATGGCTGTACAGATGTGTACTGAATTTGAGATTAAGCAACTGAAAGTAGGTCATGTGAAAAGGTTTACAAAGGATCATTTAATTTACCCACTTAATAACAGATTTGAGAATTTGTTGAATTATTTTGTCCTGAAACATGAGCTTATTGAAAGCTCATTTTTTTCCTGTCTGTACAGGTTGTTAGTTAAGATTGAATTTCCATATTATATAGAAATGTAACAAAATACAAAATAATAAGTGCATGTTAATTGTAAATGGCTAATTTTATTTAGGCAGTTATTTTCAGTGGTTATTAGACTTCAAATATAGTAACTCTGAAGTGGCATGATGTTGAAGAAGAGGGAAACCCATTTGGTGTTAAAATTAAGTTGTCCTATTTTTCCTGATTTAGTGCATTTTCAGATTTAATGTATTTAAAGTTAAGGGGTATGTAGGCGAATCTCCTACCCCATAGGTCCTGGATGTGTGTTTGAAGTTGTCTTAGAAGTTTTATGAGGTGGAGAATTTGATTAGTTGAATATTTTGTGGTGATAGGTACAATTGCTGTTTTGTGCTCAGCATTGTGAATACTATTAACTCTAAACTTTCTGTTTCATTCGATACCCATGTTTTTACTAATAAATTAAATATTTTCTTTAGAATGAATGCATAAAAAATTAACCGTTAAACAAACTGTTGTGTGTACATATGATATTAAAGTATGGTATAGAGATGTAATTAACCAACTGTTATGTATGCATAAGGTATTTAAGAAATGTTTTGGAACCTTTAATTAAAGTATGCAGTCAGAACTAGTAAGTAAATGCCCTTGTGTTTCCACTTTTTCTTTCAGAATACTTTGAGCACAACAGTTTTGAACAGTTTTGCATTAACTACTGTAATGAAAAGTTGCAGCAGTTTTTTAATGAAAGAATCCTCAAAGAGGTAAGAAATTTAACAATACTTGATATGATGAGGAAGAAACAAAATAAGATATAATCACAACAGCATTGACAAATGCTGGCTAGAATGCTCCATTTAATGTACTTTGCAAGCAAATGAGCATTGTGTTAGCTATTATTTTAATATCATACAGCTTGGGTAGAACACTGATCAAACAATAACCACTTACAATCTCAGTCTAGGTGTAGTTTGCACATGCCAAAGTCAAAATTATTGCAACCTAAAGTTTACATACAAGAACATCAGAATATTGCAGTTTGAAGCACATCAAGTATTATTTTTAAATCTTAATATGACACTCCTTTTATAGCATTTTATAATATGATTGTGGGCTATCCCTTACAGTATTTACATCAGTCAGATTATAGTAGGATTTGTATTACAGGTTGACTTTTGGGAAGTGTAATACCAGCAGACTGCAATTGCAAAGAAATACTGAATGCAGATTTTGACACTCATGAAGAGCATTGGACCTATCGGTTTAGTACAGAAGCATAGATCATTCCATAATTAGGACCTGTGCTTTGGGATGCCACATTCCAAGCTTGGAAGCATATTTATACCTTTACCAACTATCCCTGAAAAAATACTGTTTTTTTGTCACACTTACTTAAACTGAACATGTTATGTACTTGCATTCTGAAAATATGTGCACTTGAGTTGTAATTTACTGAGATTCCATTGCCCAGATGTTGTTAATACTAATTGCAGAAAGTGTCTGTGCCAACATTTTCCACATGTAAGATATGGGACCTCCCCATACGAATTTTGACACTGCCTGTTTCTTTCTGTGCTGGAAAAGGTGGAGATCCTACTTAACATGCTAATTTAATATAATTTTATCTTATTACTTTGTACGTACTACAGCAGTAAAAACATTTATTCTACCCTGTGGGCCCTTGAGAGGATGTGCCTTGTCCAGATCAGCAGGAGGGGCTCTACACTGATCATGTTTTGACACAACAAAGTTATCCAAAGTGCCTGTAGTTATTAGTTTGACTTCTTAACTCTACTGCTTTAATGCAGTGGATATTTTCTGTTATTTTTATTTCTTAGCTGTAGAGCCAGTAGCAATTTAATTTATTATGTCTAAGTTAGAAAAAAATGTGAATGTTCTTTGCGGTCATCAGTACCATTAGTTGGTTCCCTTTGTTCCACTACTAGTCCAGTGTCACATTTTCAGTTTTCTTTGTACTAGGCATTTATATATATCTTTTCTGTCAGTATCTAGTACTTGACCTAAGGAAAGCTATCTTGTCAAACAGAAGTTATATTTGTAGGTTTTCATTTTTTTTTTTTGTTAAATTTTATTTCCTCCCAGTTTCCCATTGTAACCAGTAGCTCCCCCATCTGGTATGAAATTATATTACTGGATACCCAGTTCCTCATTTTCAACCTTCCTGATAGTATCCTGGTGGGTGTCCAGTGTCTCAGTTTGCCTTGTCAGTCATAATACTGTTGGGTACCCATTCCCACTGTATGAACATTGTCTTTCAGGGTACTTGTGGGTGTCCAGTGTGCTGCTGCCCACATTCCCTGCTAGGACAATGAGTCTCGGTCAGGTTACTGGTGGATACCTAATCTGCCAGTGCTCCCAGTAAAGGTAATGGATGGTGCCTAATTTGCCAGTGCTTCCAGTAAGGATACTGTTGGTTGCCTAACCTACCAGTGCTTCCAGTAAATATACTGGTGGCTGCTAATTTACCAGTGCTTCCACTAAGGATACTGGTGGGTACCCAGTCTGCCACTGCTTCCAGTAAGGATAATTGTGGGTGCCAAGTCTTCCTGTATTCAGAACTTGTAATAAACAGAATACTGATTTTGGTACTTTCTGAAAGTCTGCCCTTCCCCAGTATTGAGTACTTGTAGGTCCCTCATCTGACAGTAACTTCTCTTAAAATAAACAAAATTATACTTTTCCCTTTTCTGCATTTAAAACAATGAACCATCTCTTTTTTCTTGCACAAACACCTGAATCTCATGTAAGACAGCAGAGACATCTCCTAGAGTGGAGACATGAACTGCAGGCTAATATAATTATTTACTTTCTTTGCTATTATTTGTTCATTGTAGATCTCTGGGTGTAGGACTTTCACCCAGTAGCTGTAGGGTGGCCATTCTTACAACTTTTGGCCACATTTCATTTACATTTGTAACATATAACACCTTTTGATGTCAATTGAGATACCGCCATCTTATAAATCTGGTGAGAAAACCAGCCTTGTCCATCAACATTACATTTCTCTGGCACCAGGTAATACAGATGAACTGTCACAATTTACAGGTTTTCACCACTGTACAAGTATTTTGAACATTTGCCAAAAAAAGATTTTAAGGTTGTACTTGGTCTAAAGTAGATTTTTCCACTGTTGTTTTTTTTCTAATAGAGAAAAGAAATTTATATTTCTTCATTTGTGAGAGTTACATGCACGTGTCCTATGTTGGTATCACCTGCATCTCACTTAAGAGGTGTGCTCACCACAAGAGAACCCACTTCTTTACTGTTGTGTCCACTACCAAAATTTACTGAAAGATATTTTGCAGGAAACTGAGTTCATTGTTCCCAGCCCAGACTTTCAGTATGTCTGTGTGGTAAACAGAACTGATGCCAGGTCATCTTTGGCTATGAATCTACAATCTTAAACTCTCACATGGTGTCGCCAGATTCCACAAATGGTTTAACAGTGCTTGTGAGTGTGAACAACATTCAGAGCTCATGGTTTTGCTTACAGCTGTCATCCTGCTGAATCCCTTTATGTTTGGAGGAGAGAGACCATCTGACTCAGCATCATTTGGAGCACCACAGTTTGAAGGGTAGTCAGTATGAAAGCAAAAGGGACTAGTTAAAATAAGGGATGAGGTACTCAGGCATGAGCTACTTAGACTTGGTTTCTCTTGGAAGTCCAGTGCTGTGACTTCCTTCCTGTCATTGTTCAGCTGTCCTTCATTCATTAAACGGAAGTTTCATGGGCTGTAGCTACACAGGTGCTGAACCAACAAGAGCACTTGTAGGGCTTCCTGCAAGTCACTTTTTTAAATGTCTTTATTAAATTATCAGTTAAGACATAGGCACAAATACATTAATAAAAAAAACATATTAACACTTTTCATATTCATGTAATATACATTACGTATGTTTTCCTGTTTTAACAGTTATTATTTAATCCAGCATTACATAAATTGCTCAGTTCCTGCCTTCCCCCCAAACCTCACTCCTCCTCCTAATTATTTTGCTGCATGCATGTATTACTTCCACAAATTCAATTCACTTTTATGTAATTTGCTTCTTCCCTTTTCTAAAGTTCCCTTCTGTATTTTTTTTTATTTCCTTTACAATTTTCAGTAGTTCAATTACAGTTGGTTTAGATTTTGATTTCCATTTTCTAGTAATTTTTTTTCAGAGGCAGTAATATTAAAGTATAGTAAAGCCTTATTAAAGACAATTATTTTGGGATAGATATTCAGATCCAGTATCTATCCCAAAATAATTGTCTTAGTTATTTCCTCCTGCAATATTTCTGCCAATTACTGTGTTGGGAAAATGTTTTTTTTTTTTTTTTGTATGCCGCGGTGGTACGGCGGTAGCGTTGTTACCTCACAGCAAGAGGTTCTCCCGTTTGATTCTCGGCATGGCTTGGGAGTGCCTTCTGTGTGGAGTCTGCATGTCCTCCCCGTGGTTGGGCAGCATTCGAAAGACATGCGTGCGTAAATGGGCGTGCCTTCGTTGAAGGTTGGGCATCGAGCTGGCACCTCGGCGTTTCGTAAAAATCTACTGCCAATCAATAGCGGACCGGAGTTCCGCTGTGGTGACCTTTTACCAGGAAAAAGCCGAAAGACAAACAACAAAACTGCGTTGGGAATTTTTTAAATTTGATGACTTGTTACTCTCAAAAAAAAAAAAAACGTGCACAGTTACCCCACTCTTTTCAATCATATCTAATGCATTTGCTGTCTACCTGAGAAAAAAAAAAATATTTGAAGTCTACTTTGGGTATAAAGATATGGAGTCCAGACTTTTTGTAGTGAGCCGTTTCATCCACCACTGAAAAAGTCAGTACAGCTGTTCGAAAATTACTGGCTTTTTTTTCACTATTAGATCACTGAAGAGTGTGAATCAGGGAGATTGCACTTCCTTACTGTTGTGCGATATCGGAGTTGGTATATATAATTAGCAGGGGGTGTGGAGGTGCAGGATAGTTTCCCCCTGCAAAAAAAATATTTTAGCTTTGTTGATCACCTCTTTATTGATGATTTTCATGATTGTTTGTTAGCTGTCTATCATTTGTGGATTGATGGTTAGTCAGGTCAAGGAAATGTTATACACACAAAAATACTTCTGAAAACACTTCCAATCAAAAATTCCAAACCTTCTGCACTTTGTTGCATACTTGAGAAACATATAGATGTCCTCCCTTTGTTCCTTTGTAAATTGCATTTCTAATTTTGCTTTCCAATATTTTCTAACATCCTCTGGTTGATCCTTATAGTTATCATGCAGTACTTTTTATGCCCAGTTAATTATCTCTTTTTAACAGCAAACCTCATTTAGAGTAGGCTAAGATCTCTACCAGCACTCGTCTTTCACTTAGTACTTCTCTATCCCTTTCTCTTTGCATACACCCTAATATTGATCACTGGTAGGGAAGACAATTTCTAACCTGCAGTACAAACGTCTGTTGTAGACATATTTCTTCACTTCCTTGTTGGCTTAGTTCTGAAGTCACTGCTTCAGAGACTGGGCTCCATACCAGCTGATACTTCCTCCCACCCTGCCCCTACCCAGCACTCGCTCATGGTGGAATTAACCTTTGGACTTCATTCAGCTGAGATGAGTCAAACTCCAGGTAATTATGCCTCTTACTGTTACTGCCTTAATGACATTTTCATTCCTGCAGCTAGCTTGATGAGTAGACTTTTCCTCCTACGTAAATACTCAGCAGTCTTTACATGGACCAAGATTAACTGAATTGCCATTGATGCAAGCCACATACACTTTTAAGTAGATACATTTGAAAGTTCTTGAATCCTTTTACTTACTTAATGTTACTCTCCTTCCATACTGAGTGGGACCAGAGATGATAACCATGGTATACATTTGTGTCTATACAGCCACATGACAAGATTAACCTTAAAGTCAGACAAAGTAGAACTTTGGCCTGTAATGATAACTCATTTTATAGACTGGAAACACATTGTTAGGACTGTCACCCCCAATCTTCTTTTTTCGGCTTTTCCCGATTAGGGGTCGCCACAGCGGATCACCTGTCTGCTCATGATTGCCAGTGGAGTTTTACGGTGTCGAGTTGCCAGCCGGCGCCCAACCTTCCACAGAAGGCACACACATGCACGCACTCACGCCTAGGGCCAGTTTAGAGTGTCCAGTCCACCTACAGCATGTGTTTGAGATGTGGGAGGAAACCGGAGCACCCGGAGGAAACCCACAAGACCACAGGGAGGACATGCAGACTCCGCACAGAAGGCACCCCAGCCGAGGATAGAACTAGAGAACATCTTGCTGTGAGGCAGCAACGCTAACCGCTACACAACCACTGTCTCCGCCAATAATACTTGTTTATTTTATAGACTAGGAATACATTAAATTAGAGGCCTCTACCCCAATGATTCTTGTGTGTTTTGTAGACTGGGAGTACATTAAGTTAGAGCCCTCTTCCCTAATGATTCTTGTTTGTTTTGTAGACTGGGGATAACTTAAGTTAAGACCCTCTCCCCCAATGATTCTTGTTTATCTTGTTAACTTGGAATACATTATATTAGGACCCTGTCCCCCAATGATTCTTGTTTGTTTGCTGGTATATATTTAAATATCTAGTTTAGGTGTTCATAGAGCACTGATTTTGCAAAGAATAGGAAGTCAAGTAGGATGGGGTCTTTCATATCTCAGAAAGCAAGACATAGGTCATATCCCAGCATCTGGTAGGCCGTTGAGCATAAAGAGACTTGTGCTAATTTTTGGGGATAGTTGAATGATTTAAGGCATTTGATTTCCTTGGTTAAAAGTTTGTGGAGTCTTTCTAGTTGAGTGTTATACTTCGATTTGCACATAACAAAGGGGGCACTGTATTCAGTGATGGATCTGATAAAGAAAGAGTACAGTGATAAAATGACTTCTGTGGGTTTTGAAGACGTTCCCTTGGAAATTAACTAGGCAGATCGAAGGACTTCCTGACTATGTTGGAAATATGATGATCTAATGAGAGAGATGTCTGCATAAGTACCCAGTTTTCTTATGACCATATTTGTGTGAGGGAGGAGTGCCACTTTTAACATTAAAGGAGGGAGCAGCATTTTTTACTGAAGACTGCTATGCACTTTTTGACATTTGGCTTGAGACTGTTTTTACTACACCAGGCATGTGCATATTTCAGTCCTTGTTGGAGCGGTTTAGCATTATTGCATGTGTGAATAACAGTGCTCATCTTAACATGACATCAGCAACAACCCTTCTTTTCCATTTTGTGCATGAGATCAGGGTGTCACATCAACAGTTTCCAAAATCTAGAGCTGATGTCAACCCAACCTACATCACCAGGTGACTATACCTGCACCACTAAGAAGAGAACAGATTTATGTAAACTTAAACTATAACATGCCTCCATGATGAAAGTAACATTTATGGAAAAAAATACAATATTTTTTATATATGAGGGTAACCCTTCAACCTCTTAATCAACTGCTTGAAAGAGTGCACAATGCTGGCTGATCTGTCCCTTTTTACTTCCAACAAAAGTCACAGATACGTTTTCCATATCATTAACAATGCACCTGTTTAGTACTAACTAAGATAAACTTGTCTTTTGTGATCATAGTATAAATCCTTCTACTTGCTTTTTAGATATATTTACATTTCAAAAGGAAAGGAGAGGTAGCAACTCTTTCATTAAATGGAGATCTGGCATAATCAGCAAACTTAGTCAACTATACTTCTAAGATACTCACACAAAAGTTCCTGAAGTCCACAACACAACTCACAACTTGTAAGCCCAACACAGCTCAAAAAGTCAGGAACCACGATAGTACTGCAGTTAGTTTCTTTTATTATAAAAAACCATGCACCAACGATGACACTATTAGTTGAGCGCTTTCATCTAGTGAATCTAGATTTCTTCAGAACATCAGACAAACTGTTTGAATACACTTTAAATACCTTAATTTCCGCCTTTTCTAAAACAATTACCCAATTACATACATTTAACCCTATGCATCACTTATGCAGTAAAATATCCATCTCAAACTTGATTAACCATCTTATCCTTTAACTCTATTGCAAACTTACTGCATAATGTGCTGTTATTAAAATATAACTTGAAAACGCATCAGTATTCACAATTGAATAATATTATTGTTACTGTATGTGCAAATACTGCTGTTATAAATTAAAAAATATATAAATAAACTATATATGTTATGCCAAAAAAAATATACACAATTTGATAAATAATTTGATAAAAATGCAATACAAAAAGAATCAACCAACACAATAACTGTTGTTACATACATAGTGATAGCTTATCTTGTATAATATCTAACATTTTTTATTTGCCTCAATATTTCCACAAAATCAAGATTATACCCTCACTAAGGGTTTAGTAGGAATTACTTCATTTAGGCCAGGTGGTGTGGCAGCCTCGAGCCGCAGCTGCCACTTGATTTCTTTTTCTCCCACAATGGCCTTTGTATTACCTCCTCTAGGATTTATACTGACCACATCCAAAATACCAAATTTAAAACCCGTGCATGTCTCGCTATTGAGTATATGTCGGGACAATGCGTTATTGGTATCATTTCTCTTAATGCAATAGGTGTGGTCATAAATTCTATTTTTAAGAAGCCGGTCCGTCATTCCAACATAATAACTTTGACATGTGTCACAAATAGCTAGATATACCACATGTCTAGTTAAACAATTACCATGTTTAAAATGAACCTTAGTTCTATTTCTGTCCTTTAATACTATGCTTTTGCCTTCGTATATATACTTACAATAACTACAGCTCCCACACTTCGTAGTACCCCTTTTGAAGGTCTTTGTGTCTTGTATAGCACTCTGCCTTATTTCTATAAGCCTTTTGAGGCTATTACCTGTCTTATACACAAAATTGGGTACAGGGGGGATTTTGTCCTTAATCACTGAATCGCTTGTCAAAATGTGCCAGTGTTTGGTGATGATTTGCTTAACCTGCTGTGTATAATGTCCATACTTCACAATACAGGCCCTATTATAATATTCACCCTCTGTATTGTTGTGTGGATTGTTCTTTTGAATACCTATGCCTAATAGTGGGGGAAATTTTCTACCCCATTCCTGGGTTACATATACTGTTAAATCATCCAACATCTTGTCAGGGTATCCCTTATCTCTGAACATGTCCACCATAAAACTAACCTCTTTAAGCATAGTACCCCTATCTGATGTCATCCTCGCTGCCCTTATTAACTGTCCTTTCACTATATTGTACTTGACTTTATATGTATGGGCACTAGTGTAATGCAAATATCCATTGCTATAAGTCTCTTTTCTATGTATCCTGGACTGAAATGTCTTTCCATCATTATAGACGTATACATCTAGATAGTTTATTCCTTGTCTATCAAATTGGTAAATAAATTTTAAATAATTAGTAGTACCATTGATGTAATTTATAAACTCTTCTAATTCTTGACTATTACCTGTCCATAAAAGAAACATATCGTCCAGGTATCTTACATAAGTTTTAATTTTGCTCATCCAACTTGTATTTAAAATGTAAGTTGTTTCCCAGTCTAGGAGAACCATGTTGGCATACATGGGGGCACACGCTGCCCCCATTGCCACACCTGAGATTTGTTTATAATATTCTCCTTCGAAAAAAATATAATTATGGTCAAGTACTATTTCCATAAATGAGGACAGTAGGGCAATCTCTTCTTGTTGTAACCCACTAAATTTGTTAAGGCTCTGCATAAAGCTATCTATTCCTTCATTCTTAGGAATACAGGAGAACAGTTCTTTAACATCTACAGTGACAAATATGATATTAGGTGACCACAATTCCTGTTTGAATATTCCCAGGAATTCCCAGGAATCCTTCATTATATGCGGTATACATTTGTACATATGTTTCAATCTTTTGTCCACTACTTTGCCATATGGGAATGTCTTACTCACACTCCCTGATATTATAGGTCTGAAGGGTGGATCAATCAGATCTTTATGTACCTTTGGAATGCCTCTTATAGTTGCCAGGATGGGGTACTCAACCTTCAAAAACTTATAAAGCTCTTCGTCAACTCTATTATCCAATAAGAATTCCTCCAAATAAGAGTCTATTCTATTATGGGCGATATTGACCTGATTTAATGAAGATACCTCGTACTGAGTTGGATCATTAAGTATTTCGAATATCTTGTTGCTATATTTTTCTTGGTCATACAATACTATACCCCCACCCTTGTCTGCAACCATGATCCTGACATTTTCAGAACAAATGGAGTCAATCAATGAATGTATTTTATTAACCATAATTTGGTCCTTTTTCTGATATTTACATTTCTTATATAACTTGTAAATGTCATCCTGAATCACTTTCTCCACTGTTTCCAATGTTTTCACCATAGGTGGTGTAAAGGAACTTTTTTTCCTTAAATCGGAACTTATGTATGCATGTTGAGGCCTATTCTGGAAAAATATCCCTAGATTAATTTTTCTTAGGAATAACTTTGCTTCAACCAAAACATCCACCAAATCCAGTGATTTGTCAGGTATGAACTTCATGCCTTTTGAGAATACTTGCGCCAGTTCTGGTGGTACTTCATAGGTGCTATAGTTATAAATCTTGACATCTCCCTCATCAATTATAATATGGGGACCTAGTCCATTGTCTGTATTGTCCTTGTATGCATAGTCACTTGGGGCTGTGTTATTGAGTACAATGGCATTGTCTAAAATCTGTGTTATCTGTGCTTGTTCCACCTGGGGACTCCCCTCCCCTTCCGATGTACTGTATACCACTTGTTTTGCTCTTCGTCTTCTAAAAAAACCTCTTCATTGCAATATTGTGGTACATCTTCCTGAGGTATATCTCTACTATCTCCCTTGTATGTTTCCCTCGGTCTCACTCTATCCTTGTTGTTCCACCTATATGCTACCCCTTGTTCATATTGCTGCATATCACGCTCTAGCTTTTGCATTTTTAGTAAACATACTCTTACTTGCATTTTCCGCATAATCATACTGTTTATAATATAACTTTTCCCATTGTGGAAATAGCTTGTCATCTCGTATTGCATTATCCATGTTTTCTACTTCAGAAATTAAAACAGTCAATTTTTCATCATTGTTATCTATAATAAACTGCATAAACTGTTCCCCAAAAGCATTAAACATGTCATTGCATTTTTTTACATTAGAAGCATTCATCTCTATACCCATAGGTCTTTTGAAGAAACGGAGTCCCATAGGGACTACATGGCAATTCAAGCATCGCCGTAAATACATATTTTCAACTTGCAATGCTTTTATTTTGGTCAACTTATTCAACTTATACAAGACACAAAGACCTTCAAAAGGGGTACTACGAAGTGTGGGAGCTGTAGTTATTGTAAGTATATATACGAAGGCAAAAGCATAGTATTAAAGGACAGAAATAGAACTAAGGTTCATTTTAAACATGGTAATTGTTTAACTAGACATGTGGTATATCTAGCTATTTGTGACACATGTCAAAGTTATTATGTTGGAATGACGGACCGGCTTCTTAAAAATAGAATTTATGACCACACCTATTGCATTAAGAGAAATGATACCAATAACGCATTGTCCCGACATATACTCAATAGCGAGACATGCACGGGTTTTAAATTTGGTATTTTGGATGTGGTCAGTATAAATCCTAGAGGAGGTAATACAAAGGCCATTGTGGGAGAAAAAGAAATCAAGTGGCAGCTGCGGCTCAAGGCTGCCACACCACCTGGCCTAAACGAAGTAATTCCTACTAAACCCTTAGTGAGGGTATAATCTTGATTTTGTGGAAATATTGAGGCAAATAAAAAATGTTAGATATTATACAAGATAAGCTATCACTATGTATGTAACAACAGTTATTGTGTTGGTTGATTCTTTTTGTATTGCATTTTTATCAAATTATTTATCAAATTGTGTATATTTTTTTTGGCATAACATATATAGTTTATTTATATATTTTTTAATTTATAACAGCAGTATTTGCACATACAGTAACAATAATATTATTCAATTGTGAATACTGATGCGTTTTCAAGTTATATTTTAATAACAGCACATTATGCAGTAAGTTTGCAATAGAGTTAAAGGATAAGATGGTTAATCAAGTTTGAGATGGATATTTTACTGCATAAGTGATGCATAGGGTTAAATGTATGTAATTGGGTAATTGTTTTTAGAAAAAGGCGGGAAATTAAGGTATTTAAAGTGTATTCAAACAGTTTGTCTGATGTTCTGAAGAAATCTAGATTCACTAGATGAAAGCGCTCAACTAATAGTGTCACCGTTGGTGCATGGTTTTTTATAATAAAAGAAACTAACTGCAGTACTATCGTGGTTCCTGACTTTTTGAGCTGTGTTGGGCTTACAAGTTGTGAGTTATACTTCTAAGATAGTGGCTTGGATGTCTGCAAAATAAATGCCAAACAGGAGGGGACCCTGCACTGATCTCTTGCAGTACCCTTCTAGTTACAAACTTATACTGAGGAAGGGTACCAGCAATTTTCACAATGTCTGAACTGTTGGGTAGGAATTTTGCAGTCCAACTGACAACATTAGGGGTTTACATTAAGTTTTTTTTAATCTTCCAATAATACCAACATGCAGAATAGTGTCAAAGTGAACAAGGCAGCCAAACATGGCTAAAAGACATAAATTTATTAAAATACAAGATTTTTGGCTTGTAACCTTAGATGTTACGACCCTGTTCACTGTTATACCCAATTTGGAGTGTACTGAAGCAGTTAGATTGGCCCTGCTGAAACATGGTTCATATTCGAGAGATATGGTTATGTTAATTACCTCTCTCTTAGAAATAGTTTTTGAGAATAATGTAGTCATGTTTAACGAATGTATTTATTGGCAAAAAGTTGGTGTGGCTGTGGGTACGGCATATGCCAGCAGCTACGCCAACCTTGTTTTGATTGATTTGCCAATGAAAGATCTTTTTGATGATGGAAAATAACTCGCCTAGAATACCTTCTATATTTGGTATTCCCAAGGTACTCAAGGATGTGGAGGACCCCCCCAGTCAGACCAATTGTTGCATAAGAAGGTTTCAAAACAGCTTCCTTGGCCAAATTTCTTGATTGGAAACTTAAGGATATATGGGGGGCCGTCCCCACATCCTTAAGAACTTTTGGGATTTTCTTGCAAGAATACAGCCTGAACATTGTGTAGACGGCCTTATATTTTTATGTATTAGCATTGTGGATTTATTTTCCGTTATTCCACACGATACAGGATTGATGTGGTTGGAAGAAGCTTTGAGAATGAGGTCAAATACTTCGGAAAATGACATCTTTCTCTGTTTGGAATTAGCAGAGCTAGTCCTCAGAAACAATTTTTTGTTTTTTGAGGGGGAATTTTACCGGTAAGAACAGGGAGTTGCCATGGGGGCCAGTTGTGCCCCCACTTATGCAGATATTATTTTATCTGTTTGGGAATACAAATTTGTACAAACATGTCCTTATTCACAACATTGGAATCTATATACTAGATACCTTGATGATATCTGTATTTTTTCGGCAGGGAACATGGCAACATTAGAAGAATTCATGAACTATCTGTCTGGATCTACTACCTTCCTGCAGTTCACACATTAAGTAACATCAGAAAAATTCAATTATTTGGTTGTGACAATATATAACACAGGTAATGGGATCAAGTCAGTAGTCTATAGAAAGCCAACATTCTCTAATACATATATTAGTTACAGTAGTGCTCATCCCTCATTCCAGAACAAGAGTATTAATCAAAGGGCAGTATGTCCGTGTGAGCCGCATGACATCTTTGGATTATGATTTCCAGAATGAATGTGTGGTATTAGAAAAAATGTTCAGGGATAGAGGCTATCCAAAAGATCTTATTAATAATATACAGACAGAAGCAAAACAAGGGAGAAATGACAAGTATAAACCAGTTTTGGGTACAGGTCCACCTACCCCTCTGCAAGGTACAATACAAAAAACAAGTCAAGAAGACTTTGGTAGAGCCTTTGTGATGAATTTTAGTGGGACTGCATACCAGGTAAAATCTATTCTAGAAAGGGAGTGGAAGAAATTCTCCGAATTTACAGATTTAGAGGTATTTAAGAACAAACCTCTAAAAGTCATTTTTAGAAAAAGACAGAACATCCAAAATTTATTAGAGTATGCAGCCAGTTCACAGATTTTTACACGCAAAAGGAAGGGGACATATAAATGTGGAGCCTGTAACCAATGCAAGTACATATTACAAGGGGAAGAAGTTTATATACAGGTAAGACATAAGACCCTATACAATAAAAATTACTCTAACTGTAATTCACAGGGATTAGTTTATTTAGTTACATGCGGATCTTGTGATGCCTTTTATGTAGGTAAAACTGAAAGGCAACTAAAACGCAGAATATATGAACATGTTAATGATGTGAGAAAGAAAACTAGTGCTAATGCCCTGCACAAACATACATTGGAATGTAGTAATGTGCAGTTCTTCTTTTCAGTCATTGAAATGGTCCCTAGAGAAATAAGAGTGGGTCCCTGAGAGACCGAACTGGAATTCAGGGAAACCTTTTGGCAGATAACCCTGGAGACTAACAGAACCCCAGGGTTAAATGAGTTTGTTTCCATTTTACCTCTTTTGAAGCTTAAATCTGCTAAATTGTAGATGTGGCCTTTTTTACAAATCTGATATAACTGGTACATATATGTTTATCTTCGTACTGTTTGGTATATCAGTTGTCACGCTATTTATTTAATTATTTATCATTTTTTACAACAAATGACATTTTATAGTATATATTTGATATAATTGTATATATTCTATTCATATTCCAATAGTTGTGGTTATTTATGTATTTTGTACATAATATTTAATGTACCTTTTGGAATTTTAATAGTTAACAGTTGTATGTTTTTAAGGGGTTAATTAACCTTATCAATCAATTAAGGGGAAATGTATATAATGTAAGAATGTAGATGAGTTTAACATTATCTCTGAAGAAGTCTGAGGGATACTTGGACGAAAACGCCTTGTTCATATTCAGCGTTTATGTATGAATAAAGTCTTGGTTCTACGTGCAACTCTTCCACTGTCCGGTTTTTGGTTATTTAGTTTATTTCTTCTGGGCCGGCTCTACTTAAGTATATATGGAAACACTGCCTATTTTCATAATTTAGTGTAGTGTGATATAAACACTCATTGGCAGTGAATGTTCCTGTCACTCGCCATGGTGGTTCGCACCATACTGCTCAATGGCATGTAGGTTTCTCAGTTATGAAAATATGGTCATAAATATGATATATGAGTAATAATAAATGGCAAATAATTATTAATTTTTCCACAACAGGGCATTCCAGATTCAAAATTTTAGTGTCATTTTTTTGTAAATAAATGCTTGCCCTTTTAATGCTACCTGTTATTAGACAGTACGTCATTTAGTTAAAGAAGTCAGACACAAAAAATGTCTGGATGCCATAAGGAGCTATGGGTGTTGAGTGAAACAGTACAAAAAAGGTGTTGTAGGCTTGATTGAGTTAATGAAGTAAATATAAAGTACTGTTAGTATTACATTTAAATTACCAGTGTTATTGAATGATTTTTACACAAAGTAAAAAACTAAATGTCTTGTTGTCGCTCTGTAGTTCCTTGACAGACTGCTATTTGGTGGGCACTAGTTATGCTATTAGTGTAACGTTTATTTACTCGAAAGCTGTACCACAGACCAGTGTCTTGTAATACAGGGGTGGTGGATATGGGTCAGTTCTTTAAATCAAAATTTATTGAGCAATAATTCCACAAACCAAACTCTCACAAAGTACTGCTCCCTTAAAGGACATAGCATTTAACACAGGAATGGCTGTATACCTCTGCTTTCTGCAGACAGCACAGCCAGGCCAGGGTGTGTTTGACCTAACAACCTTTTCAACATTATTAACATTGAGTCAACCTCACAGTCCCAGGGATTCAGAAATAACCCAAGTGCTGGTAGCAAGAGCTGTGGCAAAAAGGGTCTGCACATTACAGAGATTTGCGTTCCTGAGACATTAGCCACAATAAGGAAAGATCTCATTACTGGCTGATTTTCATGTCTCTGAATCACCCTTAACAACCACTAGTCTAATCAGCACTTTCCTGAGGTAGTTAATGCTGGTAGCTCATGCATTGCATTGGCACAGGCATGCACCCATTCACTTTGTTCCAGACAGGCACACATTTAGAAGCAAACACACACAACATACCCCATACCTGTCCCTGAGTTGACAGAATGGTCCCAATGTCTTCTTTTATATCCCCCCCCCCACTCACAAATTGTACTTGTAGTCGGTCAGTCTGTAATCCCAGACATCAGAGTTTCTTACTTCTTATTCTGCAGAGTCTGCATTGCAGTGCTAGACCTGTTGCTCTATTAGCTTTTTAAGTAACTCCAAGTTCACATTTCAGAAATTCTCCCTGGTGTTGTCTAGTGTTTCTCCCAACTTTGTCCTGAACCCTCCCCCTATGCAGACACATCTGCTTCCCTCTCAAATGTCCCTGATTTTACAGGATACCCCAGCTGTTTCCTTTAGTACCTGCTCTGTCCCTTGTAATTCACAAACTATCGCAGTCCTTAAATAATTAGAGTGTCTTACTTCTTCTTGTGTGAAGAAAAAGCATGCTACACTAGCTTATGAGTTAAAGTAGCTGGTTAATGTTGCTGTTTCCTGTGTCAAGGGTACAGGGATCTAACCCCCCTTCTACTGTTTTTTTTAACATTTAGGTAATATTTTATATTACCCTTTGTGTTAGGTGGTGGTCCAGAGGACTAATATCCTTTTGGGGAGGTAGGAGGGATCAGGTTTGAATCTTTTTTTAATGTGTTTGCAGCACTCTGTTTAGAGTATCTCTGGCATTTAGTGTCTGGTACCCCCCCAACCACGCCATCTTTCCTTATTTCTAAATGTCTTTATAGCATGATGTTTAGAGTATCCTGAAGTCTAGTGTTCTCCCCAACCCACAGCATCTTTCCTTATTACAGTATCCCTGATGTCTAATATTTACCATTTCCCTGATTAATAGGTTCATAGGTGTATACTAAGCTAACAACCACTAGAGCCCTTAAAAGCCTAGCTGTGCAATCCAAATGTGACCCACAAATTTGATTTATAGGGGTGATTTACTGACTGCCTGTGTCCATCAGACACATAGGAGCCAGACCAGGGGTGAATTTCTGATTACACATCAATTGGTTCAAGTTGCACTTAAATAGGGATTGGGAGGAACTGTGCTTTGCATAGATGTGGAGCTTGTTCCAGAGAATGGTAATTCCCTGAGAAACGTATCTGTCTCTTCAGCATGTCCTATTTATGTTTCAAGCAAAATGAAGGTCTTCTAATCTAGTAGTTCTGATTCTGTTTGTTTTGCAGGTATGCAAAAGATTCATCCAAACTGGGTCCAAGAATGCCTTGTATGCCAGGCAAAGATCACCTCTAAGAAGCCTGTATATGATACCGAGTAAAGAGACAGGGCATTGAGGTGATCAGCGCAGGACATTGTGTTTACTCCCTGTATTCTTTTTGTAAGGAGCCTTTGTGGATGTTCCAGTTGCTGCATGTGCCTGGTCAAGTACATACCAAAGGGGGCATTGTACTTTATGATGGGCTTGATGAGGCCCAAGTACAGTGGTATGATGACCTCTCTGTATCTCTGGACCTTAGTATTCACCTGACCCATGTTGTGCTTCTTCTTTTATTTTATAAATGCCTTTAAGGCATGAAATGCAGGCTATCCCTAGTGTGTAGTGTCCCTCCTCCAATAATGTAACTGGATTTGCTTGTTAGTCTGGAGGGTGTGTATGTATGACAGCCCCCCCCCCCCACAAACACACACTCATTCTTATAGACACACAGAAATAAAGACATGCAAACCTTCCCCCTAACTACCCCACCTACTGCAATCTTCCAGGCAAACACACACTCTCAAGACATTCACATATGACTCAGAAACAGCCCTTCCATTAGTGGTTTAGCATGAAGTCATGCAGCACCTTTATTAAGTTAAATATTTGTTATAATATATGTAAGTAAAAGTGCAAATCGTGTGATGCTTTTAAAAAAAATTATCAGTGGCTTTTATTTTCAATATTAAAGAATCAGTTAGTACAATGGGATGCTCAGTTTTGAGATGAGATTTTCTTTTATTTTTTAATTGCATTCTCAGTTTTGCTTGTCACTGTGTTTGTGTTAAAACTACAAATATGCAGCTACAGACTCACTCCAACATTACCTGTCTGCTAAACTCCCCCACAGCTACTTCTGCTGTGATTAGTGAACACAATTTTTTGGCCAGAGTGATTAACATGAGCAGCAGGGTTACTTTATGCAGCCAAGCGATTATCTGAATGTCTTACTGCAGACAGTTGGATGGGGCATGCATGGCTAATTGCATCTATATCATATCATCAACAGCTTAGGTTGTCGAATCCTAAAACATCGACACCTAAGCGTCAAAAGCTTACTGTGACGATTGGAGAGATATGGGTGAAGGCTGCCGGCCTAGTCAAATAGAATTTAATATGTAATTCTATCAACTGTATAAATAAATGTAAAATACAGGCTTGTGTTTTTAAATGTAAGAAAACACTGTGAAATGTGGAACTGCAAAATATGTGACAACATTAGAATTCGGCCCGAGGGTGGTTGGATGAAGATTTTTTGCCCATTGTTTTAAGGCTAAAGTTTATGACTAGAATTTATATGTGGAAGGTGCTTTTATTGCTTTAGTTTTTGTTAGCATATACATGTGAAATGTCTTGTATCGTTGGAAGTTCTGAGGAGGTGTTAGATTGCTAAATAATGCAGTTTGTGGCCTGAGAACTCAGACCAGGTGTTAAGATGATGCAATATGAATACTGGGAAAACCTAAGTGTCAAAATGATGTAATTTTGGGAGGGCCTTAGAGACATGTTTGTTAGTAATGTTTAAGTACTATTTCTCACAAGAGACCTGAGGCATTTTGATCTGGGCATCTAACTTATCAGCACTCTGCTTATGCTCACATGTAAGTTTGTAGCACTGTGATATCTTGTAGGAATAGTTAAAGCTAGTAAAGATTAATTAGGTATTTTTCTTTGAAACCAGACCTGTCCTACTGTATTATTTTAAGTTTCTGTGTGATCTGTGAACTCTTAGATATCTCTGTGGTGTAGTAGTTTTGTCTTGTGTTTTAATTATTTATTATTAAATATTTTTAAAACCTTCTACCTGTGGCTGCTTTGTGTAGAGATAAGCTCTAGAATACACTGCATATTTATATAGAGTTTATTGTAATAGGCCACTCTGATAAGCCTTAGACTGTATAGTCATATTACCATTGGATATTAATATTGCACAGTAATAATTGGACACCCTTTTAAGGGCCTTTTAGTCGCTGATATTATTAACAGGGTGGTGGCAGTAATTACTACTGTATAGTCTGGGTAAAGGGGCACAGCTGGAGAATCTGTGTCAGCCTTTCCCAAGAGTGTCTGTGAAGTTGTATAAATACTTATCTCAAAGTGTGGGTGTGTTGTGTCAGCTACTTGGGCAGGGACACGAAGTGCTGGTTGGACAGAGAGGGTACTGGTGGTCCTAGCTTGCCCAGTTAGGCTGAGACCTGGACCCTATAGCTGTGCCAGTGGTGAGTCTTATTGAGGACCTGGGAGCAAGGGAGAAGCCATCCCCAGACTGACTGTGATCTCTGTGTGCACTTAAGGGAAATTGTACTTTACTGTGTGTATTAGTTATCCTTTCCTCTTCTAGGAGACGACCTCCCTGGTGTTAGTGGTGAGGATTGAGGCTCCTAGATTGCTGGGCCAGGGCACACTTACAATAGCGAACGGCCATATAATCTAATTCTTTCCTCGGGAAAGAATTCACGTGGCCATCTGTAAACAAAATAAACAAATACACCCAAACATAGTAGGGGGGGCTGTGCCTCCCACACCCCCCAACTAAATATACCAACTCCAAGATCTCGCTACAATGGGGAAAGGGCAAATCCCCAATAACGGCAATGCAAATTCTTTCCTGAGGAAAGCATTAAATTATGTGTCCATTCACTATTGTAGGGCTTTCGACGCTTAGGTGTCGATGTTAAGCATTCGACAACCTAAGCTGTCAATAATACAATAGGAACCCTGGCTAATTAGCTTATGCCTGTCCCCTAGAATGCCTCATTAGCATTTAGAATGGCCACAGAAACAGAACACCATGGTGCTGCATAACTTCATGATAAAGCACTGTGGTAGAGCTGTTTCTGAATCAGAAATGGTTACTGTGAGGCAGTCTTTCTAAATCGGCCTTAATATAGTTTGTCAAAAACCTTGTCAGACAAGTGGCATGAGCCAGAATGCTACTAGATGATTTGTTAGTTGTTAATAAATATGCTGGATTTTCAGGTGTACAGTGTTAACATATTTATTGTTGAGCAAACAAATAAAAATTGTATAAACTGAGAAATTTACTTGCGCAGTTATGTAGCTATAACTAAAGGCTGTATTGTGATGTGTAAAACTTGCATGCAATAATGTTTTCTTCATTCATCTCTACTCTACCTTTAGCACTTATTATTCATAGCCATGACTGCATTATGGTAACTCGTGGCTCTGACTCAATGTGACTTTGGATAAGAGTCATATGTGAATGTTTTACATGTAACTGAAACTTTCTCAAGTGTATTGCTGAAGTGGGATAGAAGAGATTGTCATATGAAGTGCTGCAACTCTGTACACAGAGCTATTTATTAGTCCTTCATTCCAAATGTGTTTTTTCTAGACTATGTAATTCAGAGCAATGACAGGCTGACAATGTTTGTGTTTGTCTCATTTACCTTCATGCACCTACGTATATATATTTTTGTGTAAGTTAATTGGGTAATTTGTGATCTAGCGGGCTATTCATTCTCACCTCAGATGCAGCTTTGCTGTTTATACACAAGCTTTTGTTTTTAATTTCAGGAACAAGAGCTGTACCAGAAGGAAGGGCTGGGAGTAAATGAAGTACACTACGTGGACAATCAGGACTGTATAGGTGCGTACTTCTGTGCTGTGTACTTTCTCACTTATGTCATATTGTCCTTCTGGATTAGTCATTCAGGGTGGGATGTTGGCATAATGGTTAAGGTGTTTACCTTACAAACACAATGTCCAGAGTTTGATTCTCAGATGGGGTAATTGGCTAGGCTTAATGGCCCACAAAGGCAGTTAGCTTAGTACTAAGCTATGACGCTATGAAGTTAGACATAACCAGTCTATTAACCAATCTATTAATTATACATTATTCTGGTACCAAGAGATCCTTTTGTATTGTAGTCATGCTGTAAAAAGCCTACAGGTTTAATATATGAAAAGAAATAGTTATGCACTGTGTTTTCTGGTGTCACTTTGAAGTATATGTTTACATATTTCAGTTGCCTGGGCAAATCATGATTTTTTTGTTAAGCCAACATTTGTCTGTATTCATTTGAAAAGCCTACACTGTCTTTATCTCTGTTGTATTTCATGGTCAGCTGCCATTGGTTAACTACCTTCAGTGAGAAAAGAACCTTCGAATTATTTTATATATCTTATTAATTTTACATGTGTTAACCAGGAAAGTTCGACTGGACACAGGTCCTTTTTCAGAGGAGGCCTGGGGAGAAAAGCTCCACAAAAACACAAAATACAAATAAATCAGCAGTAATGCAGTTGATTAAGGTACCTATAGAATGTCTGCAGATACATCAAATATTAGAGAAATATGCAAATAGAGATATACATGAAGTATTAGAGAAATATACAATATACAAATACAGGTACTTCAACATAAAACATGAAGATTAGTAACTATTTTGAAACATCATATGTCAGAGAATTAAACAGACTTCTTATGATACATGTTCATACATACAAAGGATAATAAAGTAATGGGGGTGAAGACTAACTGGGAGTTGTACAAGTATTTGCTAGGTGAGTTTTTAGTGATTTTTTTAAATAGTACTAAGGAAGGATTGGATGCTATATAGGTGGGCAGTGTATTTCATATTTTAGATATAAAGTTAGAGAAGAGGGAGTCTCCAGCTGTATTATTGGCTTTTGTTACTTCTAGAAGAGATTTATTCCTGGAGCAGAGAATTATTTTACTGGAGTGTGACCATGTCAAAGGCCTTAGAGAAGTCAAGAAAGATAGCAGATACAAATTGTCCATTGTTTCTGTGGTGGTTTACTGTATTTGTGAAGGACATTAGAGTAGTGGTAGTGCTATGAAATGGGCCAAAGCCATATTGAGTGTTTGACAAAAGTTTTTGAGAATATAAGTAGTCCATAATTTGTATATGTGTATATCTCTCTAGGATTTTAGCTAGAGGGGATAGTATAAGAATTGGGCGATAGTTAGTCAGTTCTGTAGAATTACCCCCTTTGTGTATGGGAATAATATAGGAAATTTTACAAATTTCAGGGACTAGATTTTCAGACATAGATCTGTTAATAAGAATGCCAACTGGGTAGGCGATCGCATTGGCAGCGATTCGCAGAAAGTCGGCTGGTAGCTTGTCTGCTGCCATTGTTGTGAGTTTTAGCTTTTTAAGCCTTTTTATCATATCTGTGGAGACAAGTTAAAGTGTTGTTGTTGTTACATGACTTGGGAGGTTTTGTGAAGGAGGGGTAGTTTTGGTGGTTAGCTAGGGTTAGAATGGTCTCCGTGAAATATTTATTGAATTGAGCAGATATATTCTCTGTGGTATTTGCAGTTGTTTGGGTAGGAGTAATAGCTTTACCTGAAGAAGTATATTATTAATGGTTGTCCAGAATTTTTGAGGGTTGTTTTGATGCATAATTAGTATGTTGTGATAGTAATTGATCTTGTCATGTTTAACTTGTTTCTTTGCTTTATTTCTGAGTTCAAGGTATGCTTGTTTTGTGGCTGGAGTCCTAATTTAATGCCACTGGTCCCAAGCTTTGCCTCTAGCTTTAAGCAGTAACCTGGTATTATTACTTAGCCAAGGAGCAAAATTAGATTTGATTCTGATATTTCTGGGAGAGGCATGTACGTTTAAGGTATCTAGAAAGGTAGTGTTGAAGCAGTTAACGGCTTCTTCAAGATCAAGTTATTTAAGTGGAACCCAGTTACAACCTTTAAGGGTAGATATGAAATTGAAGGGAATAAAGTTCTTTTTATTTCTTATTAGTTGGTAGACAGTACCCTTGGTATAATAAATATGTTGTCTTAGTACAGTAAACTCTCAGTTAACCGGAACTCAACCAACCAGAAAAAAAAAATCAAAGAAATACAGTACAGTATGAACAATTCAGTTTTTCATGTGTTGCACTTTGTTTTGCCCCCGCAGAAACATACCTACGTTTTTAGAGTTTTAGAGTTTTCAAAATGAAGATGAAAATAAATTCTCTCTCTCCCCAACCTGAGAACAAGTCAAACCATACAAGCCAAATTACTAAAATGTCAACATTCACTCCATACTTACTCAGTTTGCATCAGATTGCACATTCTCTCTCCAATCTCTCTCACACACAGAGTCTCTTCAGCTTTCATACATCTCTCCGATCTCTCATACACAGCTGTTTCTGCTTTCATACATGCATTCTCTTTCTCTCTCTCTCTCACTATTCAGTTCCAATCCACTCAGCAGGCCACTGAAAACCATTCCATGTGCCACACTTTCTAGAGAAAATATAAGTTTAAAATATTATTATTCCAGCCAGGCTTTTGATTACTGTATTTAAATATTAAAATCAAATCAATACAGTGTTTATGGTATGGTATAGGGTACAGTATTTGTCTGGTCTATTTTTAATAGTAACTCTCAAGCAACCAGAAACAACACTTATCCGGCATCTACCAATCCCCATGGGTGCTTGTTAACTGAGAGTTTACTGTAGAAAGGTTGTTAGATGGTCACTCAGGCCATCTGGTAGGCAACCAGAGAGGAAGAAGTGGACTGGTCTGTTTATTAGTATCCACTCGAGGGTAGATTGCCTCTTGCATAATTTGTCAATTCTTGTAGGATTGTGTATGATTTGTGTGAATCCATGTGGGTTTATATAATTAGTGGGGTTGTCAGAGTTGCAGGTAAGCCAATCAATGTTAAAATCACCCATGGTTATAGTTTCCTGTTGGAGTGAATTGCAGGACCAATGCAGTGGGTTCTCAAGAGTAGGTATATTGTTTCCAGGTGGGATGTAACATCCAGTTATGTTTATCAGTTTTTTATCAATTTAAATAATGTGATTCATGTGTTGCTCTAAAGAAAAATGACATGTAGTAACCATGGAGTGTGGAAATGACTATGTGCTCTTTACCTCTGTTTTCTTTTGGAGTAAAATGGATGAAATGCTGACAGTTAGCCTAGAGGATCGAGGCCCTGGATTTTTAACAAGCTAGTGCCAATAGTCCATGGTTGATTCCCTCACTCTCCATGTACCTGATTTGTGACTCTGAATAAGTGACTTAACCAGACAGTACTCTAGGGCAATTGGCAGATGTTTTAAGTTCTGCAGTAGTCTCCTGAACCACATGCCTAGTAGCTACTTATGGGTTAATCTATAAACAGATGATCTTCACGTTCTCACAAATGTTTATTCATACATACAGTAAAGTAGTCATTTTTGGACTATATTGCACTTTGTTAATACCTTGATGTCCTTTTCTGTAGTAGTTAAGGATAATGTACAGTGCTCCAAGAAAGGACCTACTTAGGACCCAAATCTGATATATACCTTTCAAATGAAGAAGCAACCAAGTAGAGAATCAATGACTGTGCACTTTTCTGCCATTAATCTCCCTGCCAGCAGATGAGGCTTCTTGATTTATTACCTTATGATCCACAGCTCTTTTGTAATCCAATTCCCATGCTTATCACCTAAGTACAATACGGTAAGTTTATTTAAGTATAAGGCCTTAGGATTAACTGTCTTGATAAGCATCTGCCTTGATTCCTGACATCATTGCCTTATAGGTGTCACTGGTATCCCCCTCTCACTCCCACCCACATTAGAGGTATTTAGGAAAGCAAACATGATTTTATAATGATGAGTTTCTAAAATGTTGAGCAGTATAAGAGTAATGGACCAAACCTGGGTCTTTTAATGCTTTTCCACTCATTATTCTGCATTAAGAGTGGTAAATATTCCAATTTATGGACACACTGAGACCTCCTTTACTAAAGACCATTGCACAGGAATATTTATGAAATATAGGTAGATGACTGTCTTGCCCTGCCCCATTTATGTTCTTAGACACTTCTCCTCTCCTTGTCATCAGGAGAACTAGAGTCAATTATTGCATGAAGTCCAAGTAACTTAACATTCAGAGCTGTTAGTTGCCTGTTGCTACGAACATTATCTTAACAGGGGTTCTTTTCTTACTGAATCAACTGTTCTTACAGCTTTAGCTAAAGTATGTACTTTTGATATGTATTTTCTTAAATATTCAGTTGAGATTAGCTATGTATGAGTTTGATGACTCATATTGAAAAATGCAGAATCTAGCTACCTGGCGCCAGATGCACTGGGATTTAAACATATAAAATTGTGTTTTGTTTTTAATTGCTGCAGGTTATAGACTACATTACTTTCCATATTTGCATTGCAGAAATGCCACGGTGTATACTTATTATTCAGTTTGCCTGCTGGTATCTAGTTTGTGTTCTGAAAACATTTTTGATGGTAGTTGCCCTGAGCTGGTGTTGGTTGCAGCAGTGTCCTTCATGTGTTCATTTTTGTTTCCTAAATAGATTTAATTGAATCAAAACTGGTGGGTATCTTGGATATACTGGATGAAGAAAACCGTCTGCCTCAGCCAAGTGATCAGCATTTCGCATCTGCTGTACATCAAAAACATAAAGACCATTTCCGGCTTACGGTAAGTATGGTGCTTAAGCATAGATTAGTGGTGGAGGGTGAGATAGTATCAGTGCCATCAACTGAGAAGGTGATTTATGAATCTGTTGATGGAGGAAGGCACATTTATGGTAGCTTTTTTATTAAGGCCACACATTTCAGAGAACACAGACAAAGCCTGCATCCTGCCCAGACTGTCTGCTTATAAACAGACAGAGATAAATTTTAAGACATTGCATGCTGGTGCAGATGTGTTAAAGCAACTGCATCCAGCATAACAATACATCAATTAATCATATGCCAGCCACAATATTTTGTGAAGCATCATATGAAAATGCAATCAGATGTTGGGAATATAATGAAGGCTTCTACTGATAGTAGCAAACCCTGATCATAAAGGTACATTATAATTTGCATTTTTTAGGAGGGATGGAATGAAATGAGAACCAGTTAAGAACAGCATAAACAATTTCAGTACCTTTCTTTAATCCAGAATAAAATGCCATGCCTTACCTTTGTCCAGTGTTTTTTTTTTTCTTAGAAAATTATTTTTGCACCATTGTTTGCCCTTGAGGTTCATCTGGGGTACCATTTTCACTGACACACCCTCATCTGTACTGAAGCACGGTATTGTCACTTCAAGATGCCCTTCCTAGGTTGGGTATCTCCCACTTTAAGGGCAGGTCATTCCGTGGGGTTTGATTTGTTCTGGAGAGCAGTCCATGTCATCTTAAGATTCTTATGTGATGTGTCTGAGGGACCTCAATGTGTGATGATGTATGCATTTTATGCATATGCTCACAGTTCTTCTTGCAGACTTGGTGCATTAGTCACTTCTCCCTCACTTATAAGTATCAATCCTATGATCCCTCTGCAGTTTGCCAGATTGTGGTCATTAACTGATCCATAGATTTTTTCCTTACCACAGTGGCCAGGACCTTTTTTCACATGCAGGGGTCAGACATTGTGATCAAGAGCCATTACCCTGCACCTGTGACCTTCTGGTGGTAAGTATTTTTTTTTCACCATTTTGTCATCTTTGTGGTCTAGGTTTTCTGGTGCACTTAAGTAAATGCTTCCAAACTATGGTGAATTTTGTATGAATCTATTTATAACTTGCCAGTTTTTGTAGTTGTTACATGCTTCTTATATGTAGTTTGTGTACTAGATACGGTGATGTGTACTGTTTCAGGTAACTATGTAAGCAATCATCTGAAAATAAACTGTGCCACTCCGAAGGTGTTTATTGATAGAAGACATATGTCCATCTTGAAAGTTTGTGCTGATTTGCACTTACATACTGTGATGCCCACCACTGCCATCAATATGTGTCATCCATAGTAATCGAGGAGCTTGAATCCTCATCACTGACACTGGAGAGGGATGTTCACTTGTAATAGAAATGGATACACTCAGTATTTTCAGTTGCAGACTTCTCTGCATCAAGTACAATTTCCCTTAAGAGCACATAGGAAACACATTCAGCCCAAGGTCTGGATGTCTCTATATCTGTCTCCCTCCAGGTCCCCAGTAACACTCCCCACCGGTACAGCTGTAGGGTTAGGCCCTCAGCCGAGTGTCCACACCAAGTACTCCACCACCCTCACTGTGAACCCAGTGCTTTGTGTCCCTGCCCCAGGTAGCTAACATGCACAGTGATTAACATTTAATTTTCACACACACAGACACACACACACACACACACACACACACACACACACACACACACACACACACACACACACACACACACACACACACACACACACCTGGGAAAGGCTGGCACAGATTACCTACTCTACCAACTTTGCCCAGTCTGTAGGGTAGATTCACTGCCATCAGTCAGTTACTGTAAGGCTCTTAAAAGGGTATCCAATTACAGTATGCTGAGTGAAGTTAATATTAATACAAATGGTAGTAGTTGACCAAGACAGCTAGGTCTTCTGGAGTGGCCCACACAGTGTCACCAAACAAATATAAGTACTGTCAAAGGTTAGATACTTTCTACAAGGACCAGCCACAATAACATTTTTAAATATATTTATAATAAATAATAAAAGAACATGAAAATATTGAATAGATATGTACAATAAACCACAAGAGTTCAAATCACAGAAAATATTGAAATTAACACTGATGGACAGACTCATACAAATAAAGAAGAAAACACTCTAAACTAAGCTTCACTATATTCCTGACTGAATCTAAGAGAATTTACCATTCCCTAATAACTTACTTGGGCAAGGCAAGGTGAAGTATGTGAGCAGTTTTTATTTTAGTCAGGCCCCCAAACAGAATACTCAGTAGTCTGAGATTTCTGTGTGTAATATCTAAAATATAATTTCCAAGAGGGCTAGCAAAATGGCCTCATCTGGTCACCTGAGTCTAGGTTCTCACAGTATTCCTCTTTGAAGCTGAGACAGGAATTTAGTATAGATGGCAACAGTACACATCTAAATGTTTATGGCAGTGCCTGGGGCTTCCCCTCTTTTTACTGAGCTAATGAACAAAGGCTTTTTCCCAGACCTAGCATCTGTGGTCCTATTCAACACTGTGGGATGCTGTTTTAATGGTTTAACAGCTCATTTACATTTCCCTTATTTTTCTTAAAGTAAGCTAGCTGGTACATATAATTCCGTTGCAGTAATACATATACATTTCTTTTCATTCCAGCAGGTTGCACTGTTGATGCATTTTAACACAAGCAAAGCTCACAAATCCATTTTCTGCATGAGCATCTGTATAAATCAGATTTATACCACAAGCATCTTGTATATATCTGCATGATATTCAAAGGGCATATCATTCTTTGCAAACCTTCAGCTGGCTATGCTGGCACTTGCCCATATCATCACCAGACTATGACTGGCTTATTTTCCAATCAGTTTCTGTTATCTATGGGATCAAATTGTGCACTATTATGTCCTCAAAACTCCTCTGAATCTTTTTCTGAATGTCACATTTAGTTTAATATAGGATGCTTTCAAAGATAAATGGCAGAATGTCAAGTTACCTTCTACAGGTCATGATGAAAATTTTCAGTCAAAATGGTTTCTGTAGTAGTTGTCTCCCCCCAACTCCGTTGTTTGTCTGTCCACTTTGTTTAATATGCCACTGTCCAGCATCATTCCTCAGATGCATTTATTTATTTGTTTGTTTATTTATTTTGAATTTGATAACAGGAGTAGAGCACTCATCCCATTAGACTTATTTCAGTCTCCAATAGATACTTAGCATTATTTACAGAGTGCATGACAACATGCAATTTATACACATGTATTATATACAAAGTGAATAGCAGAGTTAGCTTGAAGGTATAATGACAATATATATATATATATATATATATATATATATATATATATATATATATATATATATATGCAGTACAGACATGGATCACAGCCCTTAAATTTTCAGGGTCTATGTATAAGTTTTCCCTCAAGTGTTTGACAGTGCTCTGTACAGACTGACACCTTGAGTGACATTTTAGCTGTAAAAGCACAACTGAAATTTCTCCAGTATCTAGTTGCACATAGGACAACTAGTTTGCAGTGACAACTGTCCACATAGTTGCAAAGCAGATACTCCTGACAGTGACTGATATTCTCACTCCAACAGCCTAATCAATAAAAAAAGGGTCTGTTGCCATGGATATGAATTTTCTACTGTCTCCATTACTGGCTTGTTGAATATGGGCATTATGAGGCATTATGTAGAAACACTCTAATGTTTACTGACAATCAGTTAATTCTCAAACAAACTGATATGGTATGTGAGAGATGTATTTACACATTACTGGAGGCAAAGCTCTCACATAAAAGTACTCCTAATGTCAATAAGGTTGGCAGCAGTGCACGTACTGCACCCATCACGCACATTTCAAAGCAGACATATCACCCACATATGCTGAGGCAATTAAATATAACCTTCCTAAACCACTAAGACCTCCTAGATGACGTACACATAACAGATACCCTCAGCACCCCCAATGCACTCTTTCAAAACAACGCTGACATCAACACATAGAGCTACATCTCATGGAGCCTCTACCTCTCTAAGCCCATAAGGCAAGCCATTACACAATCCATCATTCTAGTCATTGTAGACTCCATTGTGAAACACACTGATGTCCCCTCTCACCAGGCTGAGTAAGGAGAAAGTTACTATTAATTGCTTATCAGAGGCTAGGATCCACTACATTATGCATGCACTCAGGTCATTGGACCACAATTACCAGTATGACTCAGTCATAGTCCATGTGGGAGTAAATGACCTGAGGTGTACCTCCCTAGACTATATGAAGAGAGACATCATAGAGCTCTCAGAACATGTGTTTCAGGCTGGTATGAGCCTAGTGTTGAGCAGCATCTTACCTTTTCCAAGGACGATGCCACAATACAAACAAAACATGATTGACTTTAATAATTAGCTTAGTTTCTGGTGTCATTCTAAGGGGGTGCAATATATGTCAGCATGGAAGGAGATGGTCAAAAGATCAAGATGCTTTGTCAGGGATGGTCTGCACCTTTCCCCTCTAGGCTTTTGAATATTAGCTAAAACATTGTCTTCCCCCATAGTGCCTTTTTTAGGCAATGCCAAACTGAAAGTACTTCTGACATAGAAAATCAAAACCAAGAACATCTAAAGGTATTACTGCTCAATGCTAGGAACCTAAACTAAAAACTCCACTCCCTGGAAGCTCTCTTTACCCTAGAGAATGCTGATGTCTGTGTGATCTCTGAGACACGGTTTAAAGCCGCAGACAGCACACCAACAGTGCAAGGTTTAATGCCTTCCACACATTTAGACCAGCTACTTCACAGGCAGGAACTAAAGGTGGAGGTGTCTCTATTTACATCAAAAATAAATATACTTTAAGGCTGGCCAAACAGGACAATGCACTTGGAGTTGCTCCTTGTTTAAATTACTATAGGTAAAATCCAATACCACTTCCTTTTAAGCTATAGGTCCCCCTCTGTGACCCAGGAAACCCATAATATGTATTTAAACTTATTAGAAACACAAACCATCCAACCCAATACCATATTCATGAGTGACATTAATTAACCCACTATTAACTGGGAATCCTCTATGACTGGATTTTGTAAACAGAAACTCCCTGGACCAGATGGTCAGTATATGAACCAGGGGTGCAACCATACTGGATCTGGTCCTCACTAATATGGGAGAGTGCTGCATACCCCCTACTGTAATGCCTTCCCTGGTAAGGTCAAACCACAGAATGGTCTCCTTTGAAGTGAAAATAAAACCTGGACCCCCAGCTCAACCAGGAATATTCAGGAGCTATTCTAAGGCTAACCTCCTGCTATTAAGTGAGAACTTCGCAAAATTTTATGCCCCTATAAACCCTGAGAACATGTCTGCCTATGCCAAACTGTTCACAGAATCCCTGTACAAGCATGTTAATAGCTGCATAGAGGCAGCTGTCCCCCCCAGGAAGAAGTACAGTAGTAACTCAAAAAACAAGCTACCCTGGTGGAATCACAAAATCAATCATATGTATAACCGGAGGATGAAAATCATGGCAAAAATTAGGAGGTGCAGCACCTAGGTGGATAAAAACACTCTCATCGAACTAAACAAACAACTCTGAGGACAAATAAAGTCTACCAAAACCAAATTTGAGGTAAGTTTGTCCTCCCAGGCCAAAGACAGCCACAAAGCATTCTTTAGCTATGTCCGCAATATCAAAGGCAATACACAATTGTTACAGAGCTCATTGCAAATGGAGCCACCTATACTGAGCCAGAAGATATAGCAAACCTCCTGGTCGATAAATTCTGCTCCAACTTTACTCCTGCCTCCCTCTCAACCTTCCCTCAGGAAATATCAAATATAACCCCCTCCCCACTATCACTAGGAAACAGGTCCTTAATGCTCTCTCTACGACCAAGAATACTGCATCAATGGACCCAGACAGTATCCCAAGATGCCTTCTAAGTAGCATGAAACATGACCTATCAGGGCCTCTGGAATTACTGTTTAACTGCAGCCTCCAAACATGCTTCATGCCTCATGAATGGAGAAAGGCAACAGTCATCCCTCTGCACAAAGGTGGGCCATCTACAGACCCTGGAAACTACAGAGCCGTAAGTCTCACTATTCTTATATGTAAAGCCATGGAAAGAATTATCATGGAGATGATCAATAGAGATATAGTAAACCTTCGGACATTGCACCCAACCCAGTTTGGTTTCGTCAAGGGCAGATCATGCCTACTCAGCCTGGTGGACTTCTTTGAGAAGGTCACCAAAACAGTGGACGAGGGCAAAATCGTTCACACTGCCTACCGTGACCTGGCCATGGCATTTGACACAATACCCCACTTGGGCATTGTTGACAGACTCAAGAAGTTAGGTACAAACCTGTATGTTACCTGGTGGATAGCCAACGTGCTCACAGACAGGACCCAGGAAGTTAGAATTGGAGAGTCCACCTCTACAAAGAGGCCAGTCACAAGTGGAGTCCCTCAGGGATCAGTCCTTTGACCACTCCTTTTTGGCATTTACTTCTCAGAAGTCAAAGCTAATGTCAGTGGTCTCTGGCTGACTAAATTTGCAGATGATTGCAAATTAGGAGCGGTCATTGAATCTTACACTGACACAAATGATCTCCAGGAGGGGCTGACACAGACAAATAATTGGTGCCAAAGCCATGGACTAAAACTAAATGTCAAGAAATGCATAATAGTATCCTTTGGGAAGTCATCCATCCGTGGTAACTATCATATTGACAGCACACCCCTTAGAGTTGACCCAGTAGTCAGGGACTTAGGGACACACATGGATAGCAATCTAGCCTTTGATCATCACTTGTCTACAGTGGTGAGGAAATCATTCTATTTTGCTCAACTTATAAACAAGTGTATGGCATCTAAGTCCAAGGAAGTCATTATTCCACTGTATTCGGCATTCAACAGACCTATCATTGAGTACAATGTACCCTTTGGTATGTACCTAACCAGGCATATCCAACAACTGGAATGTCCACAGAGGTTCTTCACTAAAAGAATACAAGGTATAATATGTCCTATGCAGACCGCCTCAAGGACCTATCCCTGTATTCTGTCTCCTACAGGCTTTTGAGGGGAGATCTATGCCTGGCATACAGGGCATTGTCAGACTCCACTCTGATGGACCTCCTACATATCCACAAAACAAACAGTACCAGAATTACCCATTCAAAAGACTTAAACCTTGCCTGTGATATAAATAGGACCTGCGGAGAGGATAGGTATATATCCCAGAGAGTACTGCATCTATGGAACAGGCTCCCCATCCATGTGAAGCAGAGCTCCTTCCTAACCCAATTCAAGTGCAACTTGGATTATTGGATAGGAAACAGGAAATTCATCCCTGTTAATTAGGTCCATGATAATCCATTCCATGGCCTTGCAGATCAGTCTAATTAGGCTGATAAGTCTATAATTTCACAGGTCAGTGGATGCTCCACCTTTGTGTAAAGGGATGACAGTGGCTCCACTGGCTCTGGTTGAATAAGTTGCCTAATGGTCCTGCACGTTCATGCCTGAGTTCATGTAGGTTGCAGCGTGGGATGTTATCAGGTCCCATGGAGGCTGTATTTTTTACCTTTGAGAGGACAGTGATGACCTGTTCCTTAGAGATAAGAGGAGGGGGGGTAGGTACTGGGGATGTCCTGATTTACTGATGGGGGCAGAGGGGTGAAGTTTACACTGAATCTGTCAGCCAGTAGGTTGGCTTATATCTACAGCATTTGTGTATGTGTTGTCCTGGGTCACCAGTTCTATTCAGATCTGGGTGCTTCCCTTGAGATTGTGGACATATGTAAAGAAAGCCTTATGATTGTCTCTAGTAGATGTGGCCAATTTGGACTCAAAGTTGGCTTTAGGATTTCACTAGTGCTCTTATTTCCTTGTGCAGGCTAAGGAGAGATTGTTTCCAGTTGGGCACCTGCTCCTTCTTGGTCCTGGACAGCAATTTTTTTCCTTTTGTTATATAGTTTATTTGTTGCAGATGTCCACCAGACAGGTTTACTCTTCCTTGCAGAGGATGATTTTTGTTGTGATGGGTATTCCTTATTCCATGTATCTGTATAAATGCTCGTATAGTACTTTGGCGTAGATTTGGACATTGATGGCAGTTCCTACAGAGGGGAAGGGAGCTGTGAAGCTGTTTATACCATCCCTCAGGAGGTTGTAATCAGCTTTGGAGAAGTCTTTTTTTGTTTGAACCTAGCTAGAGGGGGGACAGGGCAGATGGTGACTTCAAAATTGATCACTTTATGGTTGAATCTTACTAGGGAGGATAATACTGTAGGGGTGCTGCAGTGGTTACTCATGGTGGTTAATACCAAGTCCAAGATATTATTACCGCTTGTGCGGGTATCGACTAGCTGTTCTAAGGCATTTGCATTGATAAAACTGAGGAATCTCTGGGTATTTGTGATCTAGCATGAGTAGTTTTGAGTTCAGGTGCTCTGAATAGTAGACTGTAAGCCTGATCCACTCCATGCAAATGTGTACATTGTCTGCATTTAACATTTTTTGTGAGATTCATGTTGTCAATTTTTATAAAAGACCTTCCTGCTGTTGGTCATTGTTCTGTAATATTAGTGAATATATTTACCTGACTGCAGTCTGAAGCTTTATCAGAGAGAACAGATTATGGGTGCATATCCTTACTGTCTTCTGGCTGGACATGAGACCCTTTTTTGCCTTTAATTTAACAGATCATTACATTGATCATATCATATGCTGAAAGGTTATCCATGCTTCATGGGCCTAGACTTACCTGGAAGTTCCATTGACATCAACCCCTCCCTCCCTTTCCCATTTTGTACATGGGTTTGTGTGCCACATCAAACTGGCTGTCACCTAGAGTTGGTGTTAACATTGCCAGATAATTGCATGCCCTTTAGATTGTTTTGGAAATGCAAGTATTGCTATGCAAGACTTTTAGCTTTTTGTTTCCCTGGGTTAGATTTTATTTGAGTCAGACAGTATATGCATAGGCATATGTAAAGAAAGAGAGTATAACTACTTCCTTCCCTCAGTGTTGAGAAGGATGAAAGTATAACTATTGATTGTGAGACAAACCGTGGCTATCCATTGTGCTCATTACTAGCCTACAGAATATGCAGTTGGACAGTTTCAGCAGTAGCCTACTACACAGACAAGCCAGCAGCAGTGTCATGTAGGTTTTGATCCTGATTATGTTGCTAGTAACCAAAGTTTGGCTAGCAGGCCTGGGTGCCAAAATCATCAGTTATGGAGCTAGGAGTGGGGATCCCTTCTTGGGTAGTGGGGGTCTATATTATTTCAACGCATTTTAAGTACATCGAATACCTTTTCATTGATGCCTTTTCAGAGAAAGCCAAACTCTGCGAACGATCATTACATCGCAATTTTTCCCACGGTAAGTAACCAGTGGGCCAATGTAATCAGATAAAAACAGAAAAATTTAAAACCCACCCTGGAAAGGGGGGCTGTGCCCCTCACACCCCCCATAACTAAATATATCAACTGCGAGATCGCACTACAGTGTGGAACAGGGTAAATTCTTGAAGATGGCCCACTAGTGGGAAAATGTTTGATTTAATGATCGTTTGCAGAGTTTGGCTTTCGTTGAAAACAGGTCAATGAAAAGGTATTTGATGTATATAACTTTCACTGAAATAATGTAGACCCGGGTAGGTGATATGGGGACTCCTCCATGCGACAGTCTCCTGTTAAAGTGTCCCTTGACACAGCCAACACACTGTAGCAACATGGATTCATGTGGAAGCATGTGCGGTATGAATGTAAATGCCAGCATAGTGTGTACTGCGTGAAGATGTTTAGCTCATAATTGGGAGTGGTAGGTGTATGCTGAGAAATCCTATCTCCCTGTTCCCTTATGTTTTTGAATGTTGTAGATTCTGCTAAAACAAAAAGTATGGGGGGAAAGCAGTTGTGTTATAGGGGGATGGGGACAATGTTCCACTGCCATCTGGCATACTTTTGGTTCTTATACATAGAGTGGAGCTACATTATCCTTGGTTTCTTGTGTGATTTTTCTTGATTTAAGTTCCACCCAGTTTAGTTTTTTTTTACTTGTCACCGTTTGAGAACATTTGCCCTGAAGAATCTGGTACATTTGTTTGTCTTAATATCTGGTATCAGAGAGACAAACAGCATTGTGTCATTGAAGAGCATACATTGAATAGTACTGGGCTTTACACTGACTCAGAGAGCAAGTGCTATGCTTCACAAATCCACTGTGTGGGTTTCAGGTCTGACCTCTTTTTCTGTTTATCATATTTCTTCACTGTTTGCTGATCATCAGTGTCCTGCTAGTCATTTTCCATAGTCATGGTGTGGGTCAACCAGGAGGAATGACCATTCAGACAGCCTTGGGGTAGTTTGTATTTTTTCTGTTTTTCAGTCCTGACCCTTGTGCTTGCACTCAGTAAAGTGTAGGGATGGGACATGCAATGGGCAGTCTGCGAGTCACATCCCCTCACTTCCAAAACGGGTGTTCATTATATGTATCCCCAGTCCTACAAGAAGCACAGGAGATGGATTTCATGGTTTCTGCAAGGAAAGTGCCCTTGAGTACTTGCATCCTCACCACTCCCCCTGGAGAGGTGAGTGAGCCATGCCCCTTTACTCATCCCCCCTTCCACCCTCACAACCACCACATGGATTTTTCCACTGCCAAGGTCATTAATCATACAGCAGTCACCTGGGACACAGTCAGGTTTTTAGCCCTCCAAAACATACCAGGCACATCTGACCTCCTTCTTCTGTCTGTAGAATTTGCATTCCCCATGCCTTTATGAGTTTTCTTAATATGCTGTGGTTTCCTCCAGCCTCCCACAAATGCTCATTAATAAGCTACTGTAAACATTCCATCTTCATTGCATGTCCCACTTTTCTTGTGGCCTAGACTGTGGCATAAAACATCCATACATGATTAGTTCAGCTACACCTACCTGGTTAACAGGTATTCAAAAAAAACTTGAATAAATTGCTTCACTGGTTATGACCATTCCTTCCCTTTTGTCATCAGATGTCATTGACATATTTCACAGTGTGCCATCCATTTATCCATGTCACTACAAGGTGGAAGGGATACTTTTGGGTGAACCAGTTTATAGGGATCTGAGCCCTTTTCCTGTTCTGTCCTTCATGACGTAGGGTACTATCTTTCCCATTCTGACTGAGGTATATTGTGCATGATCCTCTTTCTGCTTATACCTACCATCTTTAAAGCTATATTGCTGTGAGGCATATTTTCATGTTGAGCAGTCCTGCACTTTCTGAAGCATTGTACTCCATTCCCCCAAATATGCTAGTACTTTTAAGTTGTTGGAATTTCCTGCACTTCTGTTGTAAACAAGCAAGAAGACTTGCTTATGTTTCTTGAATGTGGTGTTTCCTGCTAGAGTTAATTTTTCTAGATGATGTTTAAACTTAGGTTCATAGGCAGATACTAGGCTATTGACCCTAGGGCCTATATAATCCTAGCCAAATGGTACCCTGGCTTTTGCCACCCAAGAAAATTATTTTCCTGTGCCCCCTGTCAAACAGAGCCACAGAAGTGATCCCCAGGGTGAATTTCCTATCTCCCATCCAATCATCAAGATTTTTCTTGAAGAGTGTTAATGAGGAGCTTTGTTTGATATAGATAAGTAGTTTGTTCCAGAGTACGGGAAGTCTCTAGGACAGGAATCTATCCCTCCAGCATGTTCTGTTTATTGTGGTGACAAGATTTAGGTCCCTAGAGCATGTAGCTTGGAGGGATTGGGATTTCTTTAAGTGGAGCATGTCCAATAGATCTTGGTTTGACATAGCTTTGTATGTTAGGCAGAGATCGCCTCTGAGTAGGCGATATGCGACAGAGTAAAGCTGGAGTTTTTTGAGATGGTCTGTGTAGAGCATCTGTTTGAGGCCGGTAATCCTCTTTGTGAGGTATTTCTGCAGCCTTTCCAGTTGTTGTAGATGTCTTCTGAGTTACATACCGAAAGGAGCATTGTACTCTATAATGGGTCTAATGAGTGATGAGTAGAGGGGAACAATGACCTCTTTTTTCCCTGGATGGGAAACCTTTTATCATGAGGTGTGCCATGTAGAAGGATTTCCTGACTACTGTGGCAATGTGATTATCAAAGGAGAGACTACTGTCCACCTGTGTCCCAAGGTCTCTTATCACACTTTTGGTGTTAAGTAGACTATCGCCTATGTGGTAGTTCATGGATACAGAGTTTTTACCAAAAGGGATGACAATGCACTTTTTAGCATTGAGCTTGAGGCCATGGCTTTGACACCAGGCATCTGTCTCAGTGAGACCCTTTTGTAGGATGTCCACATCATTAGGAGTTTCGATTATGGCTCCTAGTTTTCAGTCATGTGCGAATTTAGTTACCCAAAGACCTTCTGTGTTAGCCTGTACTTCAGAGAAGTAGATGCCAAACAGGAGAGGACACAGGACTGAATCCTGTGGTACTCCACTTGTCACTGGTCTGAAGTCTGATTTGGAGTCTGCTACTTTCACAGTGTGGGTTCTGTCAGTGAGCCAGATGGCAACCCATCTTGTGACATAGGGATTTATACCTTGTTTAGTGAGTTTATCTATAATTCCAGAGTGGGGGATGGTGTCAAAAGCCTTGGCAAGATCTAGATAGGCTGTGTGAACCATCTTACCCACATCTACGGCTTTGATGACCGCTTTAAAGAAGTCTATCTGTTTAGGAGACATGATCTGCCTTTTACAAACCCAAACTGGGTAGGGTCCAGAGTGTGGAGATTACCAATGTCATTGTTTATAAGTTCCATGATGATACGTTCCATAGCCTTGCAGACCAGGCTCGTCAGGCTGATGGGGCGGTAGTTCCCAGGGTCCATGGTGACTCCTCCTTTGTGGAGTGGGATAACCATTGCTATGGGCCATTCAATGGTTACATAGCCTGAGGTGAGGCTACGATTGAACATGGTACTTAGGTGGGGTGCCAGTTCATTCTGTAGTTCGTATAGAACGCAGCCTGGGATGTCATGATATGGAAAGATCTGTAAAGAGCACTGTTTTCCTTCTTCCACTTAGGACAACTTTTAAGATATACCAGCTTCTTCTTGACTTGTAAATGTCCACACTCATGATAGTGTAATTCCTGTACCATTTAGGTAATGGTTATATAGAAACTGTTCAGATATTTATTTTATTCACATGTAAAGAAACAGATATGATTAAGGACCTTCCAGAAGGAGCAAAGAAGTCTCCATGGAAACTTGTGCTTTGTCTTAATGAAAGGCATTAAAGTAAAATCTGTCTGGAGTTCTGTCTACCCTTCAGCCAGCATTGCAGAAAGGACATTGCTTCTGTATGCATGGAACAGGAGAACTAGTCTTAAAGGAAAACTCCACAGCAGAACAAAAAAATTGTGTTTTTTTCCACTCTGTCTTTGTTTCTGGACCTATTTTAACACCTCAAAATCAGTATAAAAAGTATTTTATTTGTAATTTTAGCCTGTTTTCCACAATATGGCTACAAATGCGGTTTGATGTATCAACGTGATCTTGTTCTTCCTCAACCCTTTCTGTTTCCCATAATACTTTGTATTACTGCTGTACTGTAGTAATGCAGGCAGAGGGGAAGAGATTTATAATGGAAGTCCCTTCCTTTCCATTATGAGCTGTCAGTTGCACTTGATTCTGCAAGGATCTCTCAGTGCAGTGACAGTTTTAACACCTCTGCGGTAGTGTGGGGGGAGGGAACTGTCAATTCTCTTGGACTGTAAAAGAAAACCCTGAACAAAGGCCTGCAATTTAGCTACTTTTCTGACTGTAGACAGATAACTTCTAAGTATAGTGTAAAACAAGCTCTGAGCCAAACATAAATGAGGGTGATTAGAGACAGAAAAGAAGCAGTACTTTTACAGAAGGTATAGATGACAGTGACTCACACAAATCCCATTAAATGTCAATGGCATGGGAATTCACAGTTACTTCCTTATGTCTGCCATGAGTCATAAAAAGCATTATGGGAAAGAGAAAGGGTTGAGGAAGAACAAAATCACGTTGATACATCAAGCGCCATTGGTAGCCATGTTGTGGAAAACAGACTAAAATTACAAATAAAGCACTTGGAGTGATTTTGAGGTGTAAAAATAGGCGAGGAAACAAAGAGTGAAAAAAACAGATTTTTTTTAGTTCGTGTGGAGTTTTCCTTTAAGAAACATTGTGTTTACCTCTTCTTGATGCGTATTTCTCTGACAGTTATATGTTTGTAAACAAATTGCTGTAGTCACTCCCACAAGTATTTGTTGCTTCAGGACATCCGTAAGTAGTTGCTGCTGCAGTTACTTACATAAACACTTATCATAGCAGTACCGTGTCTGAGGAGGAAGTCCCTGCATTAGGGGCACTTTATCTGTTTTCTCCTCATTGCCTGTTTTTGTTTCTTGCCTATTTAGTGTCATCAGCATCAGTATCCTTGAGTTTCCTTCTTTTTTAATTGACTCCTTCTTCTTTCGGCTGCTCCCGTTAGGGATCGCCACAGCAGATCAACTGTTTCCATTTCTTCCTGTCCTCTGCGTCTTGCTTTGTCACACCAACCACCTGCATGTCCTCCTTCACCAAATCCATAAACCTTATCTTAGGCCTTCCTCTTTTCCTGTTACCTGGTAGCTTCATCCTTAGCATCTTTTTCCCAATATACTCTGCATCCCTCCTCAGCACATGTCCAAACCAACATAATCTTGCCTCTCTGGTTTTGTCTCCAAACCTTTCAACTTCGGCTGACCCTCTAATATACTTATTCCTAATCCTGTCCATCCTCATCACACCCAGTGCAAATCTTAACATCTTCAACTCTGCCACGTCAAGCTCTGACTCCTGCCTTTTTGTCAATGCCACTGTCTCCAACCCATATAACATAGCTGGTCTCACTTCCCTCTTGTAGACCTTCCCTTTCACTCTTACTGGTACTCGTCTGTCACAAATCACTCCTGACACTTTCCTCCACCCACTCCATCCTGCCTGCACTCTCTTCTTCACCTCTCTTCCACACTCACCATTACTCTGAACTGTTGATCCCAAGTACTTAAACTCATCCACCTTCGCCACCTCTACTCACTGCATCCTCACCATTCCTCTATCCTCTCTCTCGTTCACACACATATATTCTGTCTTAGTCCTGCTGACCTTCATTCCTCTTCTCTCTAGAGCATATCTTCACCTCTCCAGGGCCTCCTCCACCTGTTCCCTACTCTCACTACAGATCACAATGTCATCTGCAAACATCATAGTACACGAGGACTCCTGTCTGATCTCGTCTGTCAACCTGTCCATCACCATTGCAAATAAGAAAGGGCTCAGAGCTGATCCTTGATGTAATCCCACCTCCACCTTTAACGCATCTGTCACTCCTACCGCTGACCTCACCGCTGTCACACTACCCTCGTACATATCCTGTACCACTCTTACATACTTCTCTGACACTCCCGACTTTCTCATACAATACCACAACTCCTCTCTAGGCACCCTGTCATATGCTTTCTCTAAATCCACAAAGACACAATGCAACTCCTTCTGACCTTCTCTGTACTTATCAACACTCTCAGAGCAAACAACGCATCTGTAGTGCTCTTTCCTGGCATGAAACCATACTGCTGATCACTAATCATCACCTCCCTTCTTAACCTAGCTTCCACTACTCTTTCCCATAACTTCATGCTGTGACTGATCAGTTTAATCCCTCTGTAGTTACTACAGCTCTGCACATCACCCTTATTCTTAAAAAAACGGTACCAAAACACTTTTTCTCCATTCCTCAGGCATCCTCTCACTTTCCAAGATTTCATTAAACAATCTAGTTAAAAACTCCACTGCCATTTCACCTAAACACCTCCATGCTTCCACAGATATGTCATCTGGACCAACAGCCTTTCCATTCTTCATCCTCTTCATAGCTATCCTTACTTCCTCCTTGCTAATCCACTGCACCTCATGATTCACTATCCGCACATCATCCAACCTTCTCTCCCTCTCATTCTCTTCATTCATCAACCCCTCAGAGTACTCTTTTCATTTGCTCAACACACTCTCCTCACTTGTGAGTATGTTTCCCTCGTTATCCTTTATCACCCTTACCTGCTGCACATCTTTACTAGCTCGGTCCCTCTGTCTAGCCAATCGGTACTGGTTCTTTTCTCTCTCCTTAGTGTCCAACCTTGTATACAACTCTTCATTTGCCTTATCCTTAACCTTCACCACCTCTCTCTTTGCCATGCACCTCATCTCCTTATACTCCTGTCTACTTTCTTCATCTCTCTGACAATCCCACTTCTTCTTCACCAACCTCTTTCTCTGTATACTCTCCTGTACTTCTTCATTCCACCACCAGGTCTCCTTGTTCTCCTTCCTCTTTCCAGATGTCACACCAAGCACCCTTCTAGCCATCTCCCGTACTAGCTCTGCTGTAGTTACCCAGCTATTCAGTAACTCTTCACTGCCACCCAGTGCCTATCTTAACTCTTCCCTGAACATCACCCCACAATTACCCTTTTTCAATTTCCACCATTTGATCCACCCTAGACGAAGGATGAATAGTCTCTAGTTTTTTGTTTACTCTTGAAAATAATGCAGCATTTCTAAGACGCATGTAAAATGCGTTTTGCCATTTACATTTAATCACATATATGCAGCCAAATGCATAAAAATAGTGAAGGTCTGAATTTACCCTTTATCTGGCAGCCTTGTTTAGTTGCTTTGATTTCATACCAAATTAAAGCTAGAAGGCCAGCAGGCATGTTACATCTGAGCTTGTGCATATTGTTTTTTTTTCTCAAGGAAATGTCAGTATTTCTCCCTTTTGAAAAATCTAGTCTCTGAGTTTCACTAGAAAGTGCTTTCTGTGTTCCTAACAATCTTCTAATCCTTGCTGTTTTCCAGTAATTCCACCAGATGGCATAGATATGCTGGTATAAGATTATGTACGAATTAATATTTACGTAGTACTAGATATAATTGATTGCATATATTTTTAAGAACACAAACAAATTAAGGTTGTTACATTCATTCAGTCTTCATTTTTGGCAGGTGTAGCATTTCTTTTTAAAGCAAATGTAAATCTGGCATCCAGAATACTGTAAAATACTGCCTGATTTTTTTAGACACTCTCTCTCTCGCTCTCTCTCTCTCACACACACACACACACACACACCTATTGCTTGTGTAATTAAGGAATAATTATCAGTTTGCATATTATACTTTTCCAAAGTAACTGTTGTTTATCAAACCAAACTTATTATTTTAAATGAACTGTGGGATGCCAAGTCAGAGACTGGTGTATGCTGACTCTCAAATAATTTTACTTCAAAGTCTGATGACATTGGAATTTGTTATACAAGTACTGCTTTATTTTTTTTTTTTCTTCTAGTGCTAATTGTATTTCCTTATGTAACTCAGTTGAGAAGTGTTTTTATTTCTGACTAGGTTCCTATACTCCAGCAGAAGCTTGTATTTTGCTATGTTCTGTTTAACTTTCACTTTCACTTGTTTTTTTTAGCCTTATAACTGAGAGACAGGGTTATTTGCATTTGTCACTGGGAGCCTGGGAACATTTGCATTCTGGCAGATGGGTTGAATATGGGAGTGGGACTGTCTGGGTACCAGGTCTTCTTCTTCACAGGGTTTGTAGGGATGTTGTAGTCACTGGAGCATCTGTAGAGACCAGAGTCTTGTAGTGGGCACCAGCACATTGGCTGAAGGAAATATTTCTTGATTTTGTTTTTTTTTTTTTTTTTATGGACAGGAAGTTCTTATAGGATGTAGTGTGTTTTCTAGTGATTGGATGGCTACATTACTTTTGGTTCCAGAAAGAAGGACAGTGTCTTACCAGAGGCCTAATATAGTCACTTCACATAGCAACTAACTACCTTAGCACTTTGCTTCTATAGTTTTTACACTTTGTACACACCTTTGACACCTATGTGGATTTCTGTCAAGATTGTCACTAAAAATTACATCCACTCCTGTGACGTATAGGGACAAAGCCATGACTATGTGCCTGCTAACCTGGGTTCGAATAGTGGCTCAGGCAACTGACAGAGCAGCTGGGAAGGGAGGGTGCTCTTTGATATACTCCCTAAGGAGAGGAGGTCCAAAGAGGTGAATTGCCTTCGGCCATAATCAGTGAGCGTGCAGTGGTGGGATAAGAGAGTGGGTAGGTCATAAAAAATAAACCCCATCTCCCCTGGATGGAAGTACAGATGAGTACAGCATCCAGGGCACTCTCAGGATCCATGGCCTGCCTTAGCAAACGTGGACTTCGTCTGGGGAGGTTGGAGAGTAGCTGGTAGACTTGTCTTGGACATTGGATACCTGTGGCAGGGATGGTAAAAAACAATCCTAAGGGGATCTAAAGAAATTGCCACCAAAACATACAGTAATTTTTGGTGAATAGTTCAGATTTGGTAGTCCTTTAGTAATATGTTTCCTAAGAAATCCATTGTTTGTGTCTCCTCCATTGTAGTGACAGCCTTCCTTGCAAATTCCTCTGACATACTGTTTGGAAAATGGTCCTAGTAGCGGTATCTTTGAAGTAGGGTATACAGTTTGAGGTTCATCTGGCTTAATAGACTTGATTCAGTGGAGCATTGCGATCAGAGTAAAGAACCAAAGGGAGTTATGGTAGAATTTCTGCAAATGGTTTAGCATAGCAAGATTAAACATATTCCCCATTTGTTACATGCAGCTGTTGTGGCCTGCTGTGCTTCCTGTTTGTTGTTAGGAACATGTGATAAGGAGGGTATGTATTTGGAAGAAGTCTTTGGACCATCGAGAATGGGTCAGAAATAGAGAAGTGAAAACATAAAACATAATGTTCTAATTTAATCAGTGATTAATAAATCAGACTATAGCACTAATCAAAATAATTTAACTATTTTTCTCAAGTTACTGTTTTTTAAAGCATCGGATCTGCTGTAGTGGTGCTCCGGTAGCATTGTCGCCTCACAGTAAGACGTTGCCCTGTTCGATTCTAGCTAGAGCGTCTTCTGTGTGGAGACATGCATGAATGGGCATACCTTCGTTGAAGGCTGTGCGTCAGGGCTGGCAAATCAGCACGCAAAAATCTACTGCCAATCATTAGCGGACCGGAGTTCCGCTGTGGCGACCCTAACCGGGAAAAGCCGAAAGACACAACAACAACAACTATTTTTTAAAGCATCACTGATATCATACCTCATTTTTCCAGTTAACATAAAAAGGAATTTCAATTTCTATTAAGTTATAAATTGAAATTTATATACTAAATGTACAATTTCCCCCTTCTCCTTCACTATTACTACATTAAAATGAATACATATTTCACTTGCTAGGTTTCTCCACAGCTTCACTCAGCTGGTTCACCATCTACCTCAGCAGCTGCATAAGTCTAGGCTATCCATTTTAAACTGCCATTTCTGTATTCTCCAGCTTTAGTATCTTTTTGTCTGAAAATGTACAACTACAAATAGTTTCAAAAACCAAACTACTAGGGTCATCCTAGATTATTAACTTAAATTTGATAAACATTCACAGTACTTAGCGAGAAATGCTCAGAAATTAGGCCTCTTTTATAGAGCTTCTAACTTTCTTACCTCACAGTCACACACAACAACTTCCTATCTCCTGTTGAGCATAATCTGTGCATCACCTCTCCATGCAAACATTAATTGAAGATCAGTCCAAAACTAAAAAATTCTACAGCAAAATTGCCAACTTTGCTACCAAGTTGTGCAACTCAACTCACCACTGACTAGCACTCAAAAAAATTAACTGACTTGAATTTACAAAAATATCAGCTATGCGCAGCTTAAAATGGCACTAAAAATGGCACATAGTATATACTCTTCTTTTGACAAGTGATCCCCTCTCACTCCACTCCTTCTGTGGTACACTCCCAAAAGACCCTTTCACTCTTCAGACACAGATCTACTTTAGGTAAAAAAAAAAAAAAAAAAGTCATATGATGACTTCCAGTATTCCAAATGCGTATCTAAATTATGTAACTCCCTGTCTAATACTGTTAGGCTAATATCCTTCCCTGTCTGCTTCAAAATCAAACTAAAGGACTACCTGTGTAATTCCTGGCACTGCCTTTGTTCCAGCTCACCTGGCTAAACTCATCATTACATTTATTGCTTTTCTTGCACAGCTGTTCATATATTACATTGTAATTATGTGTTCTTTATTTATACTCTCTCCCTCTCATCATACTGTCTGCCTTTTCTCACCCTAGAAATCTCCAATCATACTGTCTCTTCCAACTGACTGTTACTTTTCCACTTGCACAAAATCTCTCTGCAAACTGCTTAAGCAATGTTCCTTTTATGAATGCCTCCTTGCTCTCCCCAGTCTTCCTAATTATAACCTTTTCTACTCTCATTAATAACTCCCTCCTCCCAATCTCTCCTCTTTAAATATTAAGTATCTTACACTGCTTGCAACTGTTCTTTCACCGTTATCCTGAAAACAAACATTATGATGTCATTCATTTTATCATGTTGTATTGTGTTATATTTTTCTGTATTCCCTACATTTTATTTCTTTTTATTGTTAAATCGTGTAATTTTGTGGAGTTTTTCTCCTGGATCTCTGCTGAAAAGGCATCTTTCATGACCCTGTTGGACACAAATAAATAAATAGTCTTCCTAGTGTTATTTGTCTTCAAAACAACATGAACTAATTTCTTCAAGCTATTTCTTCTGCATTATCACTTTTCTGTGACTCTTTGTAAACTGTTACTCCTTCTAAACCTCAGACCCACATTTGTATTCTTAACAACTTGTTTTGTCTGTGCTTCAAAATCTTATATAACTTCTTTGTTCCATCTATATCTTTGTCCTGTCCCATCTTAACCCTTCTATTGCTCTCTAAATTCTTACCTCATTATTCTTGTATCTTATAGACTATTAGTACGGCCAGTACTTTCTCCTACAAGCCATTACTGTAGTCCTATTTTACCCTTACCTAGCACAAGATCTCAGATTGTTTGCTTTCCCAACTTTACCACTTCTTGCTTCAGTTGTGCAGTTCTGAAAACATTGCATCCAGCCCTAGACTAACTGGCTTAGCCATCTCACCTACCTCTTCCTCCTCATTAAACTGTAGACCTTTATGTAAGTCTTACATGTTTGCTTTGCAAATATACAGTCTTAATATATATAACAAATTTGATGCTTGGGTAGTATATTGTAAATGTAATATATTTGCTGTATCAAAAACCTGGATAAAAGACTAGGACTGCCTCTCTGTTTTGTTGCTTTGAATGTTTTTTTCTGTTTGTAGAAGTTATTGTCCATGTTTATGGATGGGAGTGAACCTTGCTGTCATTGAGTAAGTCATTAAATGCCACATTCTTGTGCTTCTCTTCCTGGGCATAAGATGCAGACCCGAAGAGGGTTCTAACTGCTGTATCGCCTGATTGTCACACCAATCTCTTTGCAGTTGCTTCTTGTCAACCTCCCTTTCTACCACCCAGTGCTTTAACTGTCTACTTGAATCATTTATCCTGTGGATAAAGTAAAACAAAAATGGTGTTCATCTGAGAAAGTAATGTAAGTGGCTAGGTTCATTACATGGCGTATTTCACAAACTCTCATCACACTTTAGCATGTCTTAAGCTTGTAAAATCTATTATCACTCAAAGTTCACACTTTCCTCTGATTTGCTTTGGGGCTAAATCCTTGAGGGAGTAAAACACATGGTAGTAGGAGAATTATTGCCAGATAAAAAGAAATCAGATGCTAAGAAGCTGTTTTCGGTGGAGATGGCAGTAGGATTTGGCATAGTCTGCAAATGAGGCTGTTGAGTTTCAGACTGTGGAAAGCTTTAAAAGAGCTTGGGAAATGTAATGAAGGAGTGGAGAGGACAGAGGAGGCTGGTGCTGTAGTACTGTCTGTTCAGTTGGAAAACTTTGGCAAATTTAGTCTTTTGTCATTTGACACTGTCTATAGACCCATGGCATTTGCAGCAGGTACAATTTGTTTCCTTGTAATGACCTTTGTTTTTTGTGCTTTGTCTTGGTTTCATGGACTCAGATTATTGCACATGTTGTTTTTCCTCCAATATGTAGCAGAAGTATTGATTGCTGTGCCAGGATTTTACTGTCGGTGCGTTGCCGACTTATGGGCCTATATTTGACATTATTGTGGGAGTCCTCAAGGCTTAGACTGCTTGTTAGATAGTTTGATTTTGGTATGTTAGACCTATAATTGTTAAGCCTAATGAGGATTGGTCAGTTAGTGTTTAAGTGCAGCTGTAATGGAGACATCAACTCTCTGGACCTCAGGAAGAGGCAGATCAGGAGCTTGTGCCCTGAAATTACACAATTAGATCTTAAACCACTGTCTAGGTAATTACATTTAACCTTGCATTTTTTTATTCTCTTAGATGAATGGACTTAAATGGGCTAATAACTTGGCTTTCTGTATTGCAGGTAACATGACTAGAGGAACAAAAAAGTTAATTTTAATGTTGTGCTAACTCCGAGTTAATCACTTTACTATGGTTTCTGGTATCTAGGTGAAATTGACTTTTAGTCTCAGGGAAGCAAGTTATTAACGGACTTAATGGATTTATAAACTGCATGCATGGTGTCTGGTAGACAGACTGCAGTTGGCAGTATTCTAGCCTTTTTAAATAAGTAAGATTCCCTACCCCATTAATTTGCCTGGTAAGTTATCTTGTATCCTGTAGAGACTTTTTAGTTTTGCTATAGGGTAAATTGCAGAGTAAATAAAATTGTAATTAAAATGGTACATTTTATTCAAGGTTTGACCTTACAGACATGTATACTTTAAGAGTAAAACTATTATTGTGTACCTAGAAGAGACTGCATTGAATATTTCTCACTGGTTATGAAAACATTCTCTAATAACTGATTATTAAATATATAATCAATATCTGTCCCAAAAGCCTGGTCCACAGTAACAAGAATTTGGTTGTTGATAGCATATATGTGCGTACTGTTGCTCTTTTCATAAAAGGTTATAGAGTATTGCTTAGTGTTAAATATAATTCCACCTGTTAATGGTCATACATTCAGGAAATTATTAAAATCAAGTGTGTCAGTTTATGGATGCAATGACTATCCCCTTTCTGCAATTATCTATATCTATAAATTGTGAACACCAGTTGTTGTGATTCCCAGTTATGGAGGACATAAAAACATAAACTGAAAAGATCCTAAACACAGTACCCCAAGCATTGCCACAAATTTTCATATTCCTTTGAGCACTTGAAATTTGAATGCCTCTATTGCAGTAAGCTCTTGCATTGCTTAACCTTAGAAGAAAACTGGCCCCTTTTACTATTTAGAGAAAATACGTGTATCTGCTTCATTACTTTTTCTTCGTAGTTTGGTTATTATACAGTACTTCTAAAATAGCCCTCAAAACATGCTACTTGATTAGCTAAATGGAGCTTTTTAATCTACTCTACACTAGTTACAACAGCAGAAAGATCCATTTGGTTGAGTCAAAAACCCTGAATGAACTTGCTGTCATTGTGAGTCCAGCAACAGGTTCCTGAAAAAACTGTCAAAATATTTGTAACTACTTTCACCTTTGGTCTTCATTGTGGCCCCATACTGTAATTCCCCTTTAAAAAATGAAGCAGTTGAAATGAGTTCACACTTTCTTAGCATAGTATCATTTGTGGCACAAGGAACAAAATATTTTTAAGTCATGAAACGTTGTACAAAAAAAAAAGACTGCTATTATACACTGGACATTTTTTTAAAACAAGATGTGGGCACTTAATAGCAGTAATTACTCCTGAGCCTGTTGGTCATGCAGTTTTACTCACTCAAATCACTGTTTACCCTTACCCACTCAGACTACACCCTCATGGGTATACTTTCCCAGTCATGGGTAAACCATAGTTACTGAGTGAACTAGAAGTGATTTTTGCATTGTCAGTATAGAGGCTTAATGTCAAAACTGCTCAGCACTTTATATGCAGAAGAAAATAAGATAAGCACCAAGGTTCTTTGAAGAACTGGTTATAAAATAACGGGATCCAGCTGTGTGTGTCTGCCGGGTTGTCATAGCTGCATTCAGATGCTAACATTAAACCAAATAATGCTGTTTGCTAGTCCCAGCAGAATACCTAGAATAGTTAACAGAAAACCATTTGAGGTTGGTTTTCCTGATCGTGGTAATGAGGTACCAGAAGAAATACCAGGAATCAACAAAACCAAACTCAAATGCTTTTATGAAACCAGCTTGTCTGTGTTGGTTTTGCAAATGTTTCAGTCTTCTTCCTTATTTTTTACTTTATAGTGCGCCTCAGTAAAAAGCATTCTTTATTAAAAAGATCTTTTTTATTCACATTTTTTATTCCTTTTTAGTTTTTAAGTAAAATATATGTCCCTCTTTGGTTCTGTCACATTCCTCGATAAACAAAGTAAGAAGGCAATTAGCTACACAGTGGAAAAAATGGCTACAAGAAGCTTGTTGATTTTTTCCACCGTCTCTCAAGGAACGTGACAGAACCACAGAGGAGCTTTCTTTTATTTTAGAAAATATATATTAATTCACATTTTTCTCAAGTGTCTCTGATTACTTCTGGCTTTTCCTTGATTCTTTTGAGATCTGTCATTGATTGACAGTTAAAATGCAGAGAGCTGGAATAAGTTAAACAGTTTGTCAAAATAGATGGCTTCCTATCAAGGTGCATGAAGCAGTGGCACTTCCTTTTCATTAGTGAGCTGAGTCTAAAGATTTACTCAGTAATAGCGGAATATGTACTGTCGAATGGTGTGTGTGTGTGTGTGTGTGTGTGTGTGTGTGTGAGAGAGTATATGTGTGTGTGGAGGAAATGACGTAAGGAGATGCAAGTGTGTGTGTGTTTAAGGCCGCTCATAGTACAGTGCATCCCGCTCTTGTCCCTCTGTGGCTGTCACTTCTTTGTGGGTATGCCCCTCATTAAAAAGAAGCTCAGCATTTTTTCCACTGTCTCGTGAGAGAGTGACAAAATCACAGAGGTACAGAGCCACAAAGCCAATTTCAATAGAAAGCATTCTAAAAAATGAATAAATGGCATAAATTGTAGAATGACTTTAAGAATCATAAAAATATAGTTTTCCAACTATGTGAGAGAATTAGCTGTTTTTAATCAAGGATTTATTTTTGTGTCAACTAACTGAAAAAATGTACTTTGGTTAGAATGTAGAAGGTTACATTTTTGTTTGCAAATCACATCTTTTAAATTGTGTAGATGTGTTTGTATTGTGAGGACTATGTTTCTGATATAGATGATAGTAACGCTGGTGTTTTTTTTAGGGTTACCAACTGTCCCTCTTTGCGAGGTTCAGCCTCACTTTGGGCAGTTGTGTCCTGTGAAAAAACTAAAAAAATGTCAAATGTCCTGAGATTTTAAGACAAAATATATTAAAGTTTTCTTTAATAGTTGCATAAAACAGTTATTTTGTATCTGAAACACACAAATATTATATGAAAAAGCATACGCAACACAAATGCTACAAAAATAAGCTTTTATTTTGGCAAAAAACAGTGAAGTTCTGTCCTTTGCATTAGCCATGGGTATGTTTTGTCCTGCAAAATCTCACATTTGTACAAAACATTTCCCACTTTGGGCATTTGAAAAGGTGGCAACCCTGTGTTTTTTTATTTCTCTGTGAAAGCTGTGTCATGTGAAGCATTGTCTGATATGTCATATGTGTTATAATCCTCTGTCTCTGTATATAGATAGATAGATAGGTATAAAATTAGATTGAGTGACATCATGCAGAGATCCTATATAGGCATTTTTTGCAGGTGAAGGGATTATTACAATATAATGTATCCAGTGTATGCATTTGCATGCATTTTAAGAAATGGCAGATTGTAGTCATCATTTTTGTTGACAAAAGAGTCCGTGCCGTGGTGTTGTCCTAAACATTGACAGATTCTAAAATAGTTGTTCGCAAGTGTATGTCTGCCCTGATTCAAAAAAACTTGCTGGGTGAGAGACTTACTTTGGTGCAAGGCCCATCTGTAAACAGTGGGGACCAGATTCCAAAACACCTGTTCTCAGCCCGCTGTCAGTGTAAGTGGTTACTTACACTGAGGCCAAGTATTTTAGAATTGGGGCCAGTATCTTACAGTGTGTTATGAACATTTGGTTGGCAGGGATGCATTTCAAATAAAAGTTTACTTAACTACTTTTAAGAAATACACAACTAAAAGTGTGCAGGATTACTCCTTTTAACTGATAAGCAGTGTGAACATTTACTTTTTTACAAACTTCCAGATTTCAACTTTTATTGCTGCCAAAGATCCATAAAAATATTTCTTAAAAATACCTGTTTTGCAAGACAGAACTGATTGATTGCTAGATCTTTTGATTTAGGCAGTGTTTTGTGATTTTACCTGCTAACTTTTCATTTCATAATTTGTACAGGACAACAGATAGCACTAGAACTGATGGAAAATGCAGTTACTTGTTCCTAGTAAGGGTCAGAAGGGTGGGTTTAGGGAAGAACAATGTTTTCTGCAGTAATGATTGAGATTGCTGTCTATTTGTTTTATTGCAGATACCCAGGAAGTCCAAACTGACTGTTCACAGAAATTTGAGGGATGATGAAGGTTTTATCATCAGGCATTTTGCAGGAGCTGTTTGCTATGAGACTGTAAGTTTGTTTTGCTGCCATGTCCAGAACTTTATATTCTCCTATTTGAATACAAGTGTGTGATGCATTAGTCAATACTCAGAAATATTGGTGTGCTGCATTTGAGTTTCATCTTTATCATAAAGATTGTCCTACTTTTAAGTTTATTGTTGTTTCATGTTGCTTACATGCTAATCTATATTTAATTGTTCAGGTGCCATGTTGGTGGTCTTCACTGCTGTTTGTTTTAGACTGCCAACCATCATGACCTTATATGGTGTGCAGTGTAGTCAGCTGACTGTTTTTGACTGCCAACCATCATGGCCTTAAATTGCATGCAGTGTAGTCAGCTGTCTGTTTTAGACTGCCAACCATCATGACCTTAAATGGTGTGCAGTGTAATCAGCTGACTGTTTTAAACTGCAAACCATCAAGCCCCTAAATGATATGCAGTGTAGTCAGCCGAAGTTTCTGATGAACTTGTGGGCACCAAGAAAATTGACAGACTCTCTTCCTACAACCAATCTAGGGTGTCTGTCCTCACATTCAGTATATTTCTCAGTTTTTATTTGATTGTCCTTGTCTTCAAGTGTTGTCAGTAGTGAGACTTATTTCCTCTGGTTTGCTCAAGATATTGCTAATGTGATAGGCTGAAACATTAACCCTACCCCACCCTGCAAGAAGATTCAATCTTCACCTGAGTTTATTAACTACAGTGCCTTTGGACAATAAGCATAAACTGCATAAAGAACCAGGTTTTACACGTGGTAGTGTAGAACTAATATCCAAATATGTACTATATTCCACCATTTAAAATCATTTAGTAGACTAGAAGTTGTTCTTTTTGGATATGGGTCAAACAAGTTTTCATCATCCAACAACATGCATGGCTGTGGCAAATATATATCATCTTTTCACTTACAGTTTGTGGAATCAAATCAATAGTTGTTTATAGTTGTTTTATTATGGGCATGAGAGAGGCACACCTAACTTTTATGGTGATATGCTGTTTACTTTGTTACTTGCAGAGAGTTTTTTGGTGAGGAATGTCATTTGCATGTGTTTTTTTTTCTGAGAATGTATCTCTCATTAGCTAATGTATATAGATTTGATCATTTGGCCTGTACTGGTAGTTCTGCAACTACTTTCATGACAGTTAATAATACACATTTCTTAAGTTCACCGTTTATGGTTGACCAACAGCCAAGGGGTGGCTCATTTACCTGTGCTTTCAGCAGTCCAGAGACAACAAGCAGTCTTTGTCAAAAGATAAGCCAGGGGGGTCAGATTCAATGACTAAAGACCTTATCTTTCATCTTGAGTGACAGAGAGTAAGGGACTTGATGGTGAGTTTATGGACGTTTGTGTTTTGGGGGGCATGGTAGCTGGCAGGCCTGTACAGTGCTTTAGATGGGAGGCCATCTTAGATGCACATGTAGAGAAGAACTTCTCATGCCCTGTTCTTTACCATATCTAATGCTTATATTGTGAAGAGGGAGGCAGCATTAATTAGAAAAGTAAGTAAAATAAAATAAATAAATACAAACTACTTCCTATCTGTGTCAGTAATGATCCCCAAATTCCATCATTGCTTCCTGAGGCATGCAGTGATACTGACCTGCCAACTGCTTCTAAAAAATGTATAGTGCATAAAGTAAGTGATGATGGGAACTGAGATTGTCAGCAGACTGGAGTAGAAATGTGTAACAGAGATTAGAAGTCAGGAAGTGCTACAGAGACTTTAGGAAATGCTTCAGCAATGCCATTTAAAACTATATTAACTGTCTAAGACAGCTTATGATGAGACTTTTACTATGGAAAGTTACTTTTAACATTATGAAAACTGTTTAAAATGAAAGCCTTTATAAAACGGAACTTGTGAACATGTCCTGTGGTCCACAGTATATGTAAGAGAGTATCTGTAATGAAACAGCATGTTTAAATTCCAGTCTTTCATCTACAATGGCACAGGTTATGTATTCTGCGTATACTGCTTACTGTTTTTGATCTTCTGTTAACAGACCAAGTTTGTTGAGAAGAATAACGACGCCTTACACATGTCCCTTGAGTCGCTTGTTTCTGAATCAAAGGACAGATTTGTCAGCCAGCTGTTTGAGACGACCAACAACAACAGGGATCATAAACAAAAAACAGGAAAGCTTAGTTTCATTAGTGTGGGTAACAAATTCAAGGTAAGGAACTACAGGACTATTTATTGCTGGTAGCATAGATGTGTATGAACACATCAGTTTACACCGATGGTGTATTATGTGTGTTAAAGAATAATGGAGAGAAAAGATGCTGTATGAGCTGCATGATTTAACTTATTTTTTCTTGTGGGACCACCAGATTATAAAACTGAATCATATAGTTATATTAAAGAAAGTTTTCTCCCTTATTTGCAACGTGGACAGACTGCTGAGAATACCAGAATTCAAGTACTATATAAATGTATAAATAATACAAGATGAATCATGCTGCAAACTGTGTCAAGTTTTGAAACTGAGTAGCTGTCTCCAGCATGCATTGCTCTGTTTTGAAAGAAGTTTTGAGTCCAAATTAAAAATCCACAGACAAGTAGAAAACTTATAATTTTATGTATAAACTTTTGTTAAATTATAGATGCTGGGTGTGAATTTGTATGCACAGGCTGTGGTTGAGGTATCAGATTTTAGCTTTAGAGTTCATATTCACAGGTCCTAGATTGTTTGACACTGGATATTAGGATATACTTGGTAGCAATGAATTTATTATGCAGAGTGGTATAATGGTCTAGGACATGTGCCATTAATTATCCTTAATCTGGTGTCTCATTTCTGAAATCTAGGGGGCCGAGCTATGAGTTTGACATAGAAGGGATGTCCCATTATACTGCTGTTAGTCCAGAAGGCCGGCATTCCACTCCAGTTACATAGTGGTGCATTACAACACAAAATATTGGAGATTGTATTTCTGTCTTTTGAAACATAATTTGGAAATAGTGTTTGAGGGGATGACAGAACTCATAGTTTAAGATATAGAATGACAGGTGTGTGGAAGAGATTCTGATTCAGCAGGTTCAGAGTGCATTTTCAAAATCCACTTATCAGTTTCATTTTAGAAGACATGGTTACAAGATTTAGATTCAAGATGCCCTCCCTGTTGAAATATCTGCACTTGAAACGCCAATTTCTGACATGCTGCAAAAAACCCACACACACTGAAAATGCAGAAGACTGAATATGGAAAATTGCTCTACTTCTTTAAACTTTTTTCCCCTGCATCCACCCAATGTAGGGGACAAGCCCCTCACCATCTCTGAAATTAAATATATATATATTGTAAACCCTCCATGTTTTCTTCCAAATTTGCCATTTTGTGGAGGGATTATTAGGGGGGAGAGCAACATTTTGAGCCAAAATTGGAGACAGTTAAGAGGTTTGGATATACCTAATTCTATAAAGCAATTTATTTGCATGTACCTCTCAACCTCTTAACGCAGGAAATCTGGACAAGGCCAAATATATTGGTGGAACATAAAAACAGTACTAAAATTGCTCTTGTATAAACTTAGTTGACAGAATAATAGGTGTTGCTTTAGCATGCATTTTTATAAAGGGTATGAATTCTGAAACTCAATGTCTGTCATTATTTAGTGACTTCATTCCTAAATGATTTACCAGAAAACCACAAATTTTATGAGGAACAAACCAAAAATAAGAAGCAAAAATCTATTAATTCTGCAAAAATCTGGACAGTTAAGAGGTATAGTCCATCTCGGGGTGTCTGAGTTTGCTGCCCTTCCCCCCTCACAGAATCATGGTCAAATGGGGCCTCCCCCTGCAGCTATTCCAATGTCCCATTACTTGACTGTTTTGCCCCATTTACCATAAACACTGTAATGTGCATACTGCTTTACTTCTGCAATGCTTTGGATTTCATTTAAAAGTGTTATTTTACATTTTACAGCACAAACACTAATAGACATCTGCTGAACAAAGCAATGCAGTCTCATAATGAAAATAGACTTAGCATTAAAACTTCTCTGCCCTTGAAACTCACATTCATTGAAACAGCATTGAAATCCACATTCAAAGAAAATACATCTGGCCAGTGGCAGATAAAGGTTAACTTTGGGCTGTTTTCAAATCATAGGCCCCTTGCACAGGAAACATACATGTGTTCTTTGATACACCTTCCTGATTGTATTAAAGTATATTCCTTGTATAGTACACTACAGTTGTTAGAGGGCATTTTAAATTGATTGTCTTGAACATTATTTTAGTAAACAATGAAACAAAATGCCATGCACCAATTTATGACAAAACTGCCCAATTCAGAACATTTCCTTCATAAAAGTCTACTCAAACTTCTACAATCCACCAGTATCAGTAAATATTCACAGTCTCTGCAGAAGCAAACATTTATCTAAATAATTCCACATTAAAGAGATCTGTAACTAATGAAGAGGTTGCTGCTAGCAAACAACTTTATATTTCATTGTTTCATCTACAAATAAAATGCCTGTCACCTTTGAGGATTAAATTGCCTATGTTACATTAAAAATTTGATAAGCTAGTAATATTGCAATAGGGAATGGATGGCAAACTGATAACAGGTACATCATTACTAGGTATCTCCGCCATTCTCAGGACTGCAGCATCCACCCCCTTTAAAAGTACAACACAGTACAGTATCAGCTATGCATTTATATACTATGGGAGTAGAACCCACAGCCTTGTGCATCAAAAGCAAGTACACTACCTGTTGTACTATTAACAATGCAGCATAAACAGCACTAAACTTCTCTTCAAGCTCTCAGCTCCTTGTAAAATCCTCTCAACTGTATCTCTCAACTTTGAAGCACAAGAAATCTGTAAAAATCCAAAATTTATTGGAGGAGGGGGGACAAAAGCCGAAAAACTAGGGACACATTTTAAACATTGCTTGTATAATCTTAGAAAGTTGCTAGAATAAAATACTATGTTACCACCATGCATTTCAGTGCCAAACTTCAACCTAGGACCCTGTGCACTACAGTCAGAGCAACATGCCACTATGCCAAATCAGCTGTTTCTTGAAAGACAGGTAGACTGAAACTTAAATGGCTATCATTTAGTGAATTCAGTTCTCACCATAGCTCACAACCTCTTAGCACAAAACACCTAGACAAAGCCGATAATGGGGGAATACAGCCCCCAAACATATTCAGTGAATTCAGTTCTCACCATAGCTCTCAACCTCTTAGCACAAAAAACCCAGACAAAGCTAATAATGGGGGAATGCAGCCCCAAAAATAGGGACAGATTTCAAATAATGATCTTATAAACAGAAAATTGCTAGAATAAAAGGTTTTGTGTTACCATGTACTTTCTGAAGAATATGAAGTCTGAAATTCAAATGCCTGTCTATTTAGTGAATTAAAAATCCAGAAAACCACAGATTTTATCAAGAACAGAGCAGAACAAAAATATGAGGCAAAAATTTCACAAGAACAAAAATATGGGGTAAAATTTTCACAAGTGGTGGTGGGTAGGAAATTCAAGCTCTTGCTACCTTCTCCCAAGGTACAGGGTTTGAGTCTAGCCACCAGGTATATTTAACTGGGGCATTACACACACACACACACACACACACACCCTACCTAAGTCAGCTTCATTAAAAGGAGTCCAGTGAAAGCCCTTTGTTACATTCCTGCAGCAGCAAGGAGTTCAGTTGTTTCAAAAAAGCCCCGCGAGAGCAAAGTCCTTCTCCTTCCCATGAGAGCAAGCTACCCAGCCTGCAGATGTTGCAGTCCAATCCCCTTCCAGTCTTTGCAGTTGTAACTGCATAGACATCTGGGATCTCTGTTGTCCGAATGCTGTCTTCCTAATCTGGACTGGTTTACCAGCAGTCTGGATTCCTGTGTGCAGCAGTCCGGATTCTGGGAACACAGCAAACATGTATGCGCGAAGTTCTGGGACTCGCATTTGTTTTTTTATTTTGTTTTTCTTTTTTCTTTTTATTTTAATGTCATTTTACAGCTGGGGGGACTCCAGTCTTGCAGTCCAATAGCACAAGCTGCCCATTCAGAAGTGGTCATCTCAGACTTAGTGTATATGAGTCTGCTTTTTGGCTATTCAGTCTCAGCATTGTGGGTCTCACTAAAGGGGGTCCCAATATTTGAAATAGTTACCTTTGAGATGTGGCATGTGGCTTGCAGGCTAGAATGCAATGTGGGTGTTCATTTTCAAAAATAGATTCCTAGTTCATGGTCAAGAATTGTAGGTTCAGAATTTCATATTCTGAGTAGAAAAATAAAGTGTTTTCATTCAAGACAAGGGTTTTCACCATTAACATACAGCGTAAAGCCTCTAGAAGATGTTAATTGCCAGTCTTGTGATGGTGTTACTTTATAATAGTACTGCCAGTTAGGATGTGAACTTCTGAATTAGTTAAGTATCGTTTGCTTACAAGCAAGCTATTGCTAGCATTTGTGGAGATGCAGTGCTTACTAAACCATTACCAAGGTATGACATAATACTGTATGATTATTCTTTGAAGTTCCTGAGAAATTTGTTGTATTGTACTTCTTTCATGGACACCGTGGATCTTGCAACATAATGATTGGGAAATTCAAAAACATTTTAATAATAAAAAAAATCATCCTAGCTGTGACAGGAAAAAAAGAACACTTTCTGTCTGCTGCTTTCTGAATGTAGTCATAGGTCACCATGCTAGGCATATGGTCCTGATGGCCACTGAGGACCTAACCTGATTTCCCAATTGCTTAGATCACTGCCTTTTTATGTGACTTGCTCAGTGTCACATGATAGACAAATGGAAAATGAGAGAATCAAATCTTGGACTTCAAGCAGTAACTCTATAACAGCTCACAATGGCCTTAGTTCACTATATTAACTAACTGCCACACTTAATCCTCTGTGCTGTGAGATGAATATGCACAAGTGACTCACAGCAGAAGTGCTAGCAGAGGTCATTTTTATGCATGTCCTTGTAAACTTTATATGAAGTGCACATATTTACTTACACAGTCATGTACTTATTGTTTGCATGTAACCCCTGTGATATGACATTGTAAGTGTAAGAGTAATGCTGTGCTGGTGTATAACCTCTGCGGTATGACATTGTAAGTGTAAGAGTAATGCTGTGCTTGTGTTTAACCCCTGTGGTATGACATTCTAAGTGTAAGAGTAATGCTGTGTTTGTGTGTAACCCCTGTCTTATGACATTGTAAGTGTAAGAGTAATGCTGTGCTGGTGTGTAACCCCTGCGGTATGACATTGTAAGTGTAAGAGTAATGCTGTGCTGGTGTGTAACCCCTGCGGTATGACATTGTAAGTGTAAGAGTAATGCTGTGCTGGTGTGTAACCTCTGCGGTATGACATTGTAAGAGTAATGCTCTGCTGGTGTGTAACCCCTGCGGTATGACATTGTAAGTGTAAGAGTAATGCTGTGTTTGTGTGTAACCCCTGTGGTATGACATTGTAAGTGTAAGAGTAATGCTGTGCTGGTGTGTAACCCCTGCTGTATGACATTGTAAGTGTAAGAGTAATGCTGTGTTTGTGTGTAACCCCTGTGATATGACATTGTAAGTGTAAGAGTAATGCTGTGCTGATGTGTAACCCCTGTGTTATGACATTGTAAGTGTAAGAGTAATGCTGTGCTTGTGTGTAACCCCTGTAGTATGACATTGTAAGTGTAAGAGTAATGCTGTGTTTGTGTGTAACCCCTGTGGTATGACATTGTAAGTGTAAGAGTAATGCTGTGTTTGTGTGTAACCCCTGTGGTATGACATTGTAAGTGTAAGAGTAATGCTGCATTTCATCAGCTTCTCTGCCTTCCTTTAAGTGTGGCTTAGCTAACTTCAGAGAAATTTCTCTTCAACTTCAGTACTAAAAACTAGCAGTGGTTTACAAGCTACGTTAATTTTACAGAGTAATTGTTGACAGGGAGACCAACAATGTGTCTGCTCTTCCTTTCTCTTTACTGCTACGGGTTGTAGGTTTTTTGTTTGTGTAATATATCAGCACCATTACTAAGGACTTTATAGGATGCAGTATTCTGCCCTACAGTGATTGCTTTTTTGCATATCTCACATCAAGACTCATAGCTGAGCATGAGAGATTGAATGCTAATGATTTTGTCTTTCAGAAGCAGTGTGACTTGTAGGTGACTGCTTTCTGCAGTAGAAGAATAAAGTGCGACATGGGTGGCTTTCCTAAATATTAAAAGTGGGCAGAATTTCCTTATATTATATCCAGTAATGTGGTTTGTTAAATGAAACCAGATTTGTAGTGTATATATTTCTGTGAAAAATTGCTGAGGTACTGTTGAATTAGGTGTGTGATCAAACCATCGTGCACTATCCCTGAAGTGTTGAGCAGGAAAGTACCATTTTAGGATTAAATAATCCCCATGAGATGAATGAAAACAGCTGTTGTGTGGGAGCTATGAATAAAGAGGTTTTCTTGTACTTATTGATTAGTTTGCTCATCTTGAGTTCCAGATAGCATATCTGTCAACCTCTTAGAGCAAGAAATCTGGACAAAGCCATAAATAATGCAGGGACAATGGCCCAAAAATAGGGACAATTTTTAAATACTGCTCTTACAAACTTAGAAAGTTTATACAATAACAGGTTTTGCATTGTAATGAATTTTCTGAAGGATATAAAATCTAAAACTCAAATATATGTCATTATTTTCTGACTTAAATCTTTAATAATTAGCCAACAATTTGCCAGAAAACCACAAATTTATGAAAAACAGACAAAAAAATATGAGGGAAAAATCTGGACATTCTGCGAAAATCTCTAGAGTCTGCTTGCTCCTTGATCTGTTTAAAACTTTCATTTAGTGGCTACAGCTAGGAACTGTAATACTGTGCATTACTGTAATTGCATTTTTATTTAATTACTAAATTGTAAACTGCTTTTTCATACTGAGACTTGTATATTCTTTTTGTGAGTGTTCTTTCTATGCTTTTAAAGTGAGGTTTCTGTGTTCTGCTCTGGTAGATAGAGGCCTGTTGTCTAGGCCTGGTAGTTTTGTTTGAGTTTCCTGGGTTTCTGGCAGCCATTTTCTGCTGATAGTCCATCTTCATTATTATTAAGAGTAACAAGGCCTCCTGATCTTCTGTAGTACGAGTGATTGGGTAATAGCAGGGGCTGAGTAGTAATTTGATCTTCTAACTCTTCCATCCTTACTGGTATATAAACCCTGTGTCTTGAACATAGTCCCTCAAAACCTACACCACCAAAACACATACACAGAAGCACAAAACACACACCTACATTCGCGGAGGCTCTCAGTAAAAATCTGCCCAAGCAACCGAGACCTCCAAAGCAGAAATGCATGCAACCTCCACCCCCAACACAACCCAATGACACATAGCCCGAATACTCAGTGTGCCACTCAACTACAGCCCATAAGGCATAACGTACCCAACACTCTAGTGATAGGTGACTCTATAGTCAGGTACACTGATGTTCCACTCACCAGGCTAAACAAGGAGAAGGTTACTGTCAGCTGCCTGTCGGGTGCCATGATCCACCAGGTAACGCACACACTCAGGTCACTTCACAACAAGGACAAATATGACTCTGTCATTGTCCATGTTGGTGTAAATGACCTGAGATGTACCTCCCTGAACTACATGAAAAGAGACATGGAGGAGCTCTCTGATCTTGTAGCTCAGGCAGGTATGACCCTAGCCCTGAGTAGCATCCTGCCATCACCCAGAATGATACCACAGTACAAGGACAAAATGATTGACTTTAACAATGGCTAAGCTTCTGGTGTCATTCTAAGGGAATCCAGTATCTGTCTGCCTGGGATGACATAATCGACAGACCACACTGCTTTGCCAGAGATGGCCTGCACCTGTCACCCTTGGGATTATGGATACTGGCAAAGGCTCTTGCCACCCTTATAATGCCTTTTTTAGGCAAGGTTCAAATGACAAATTCACCACCGTAACAGGTACAAGCAAGCAAAATCTGAGGGTAATGCTACTCAATGCTAGAAGTCTAAACCTCAAAATGCACTCACTCGAGGCACTCCTTAAAATTTTGAACATCGACATCTGTGCAGTGACAGAGACCTGGTTCAAGTCTCCAGAGAGCACTCCTGCATTACCAGGCTGTAATTCATACCACACCTTTCGGCCACCAAACCCAGACTGAAACACTAAAGGTGGAGGCGTGTCCATATTCATTAAGGATATCCACACCTCCAAGCTAGTTGCTCAGCATAATGCATCCGAGATTATCTAAGTTCAACTAACTCTGGCCAAAACCGTAATCCAGATTGTAGCTTGCTACAGACCCCCCGCCATGCCCCAGGATTCCCACTCCTCTTTTCTTGATACAATGGAAAATGTTAAGGTACAACTCAACACCCTAATAATGGGTGATTTCAACTACCGCACTATGAACTGGGAAAACTACTCGTGTACCAACTCTTTTGCTCAACGTTTTCTGGAAATCATCAATTCCAACACCTTGGATCAACTTATCCACACACCCCCTCCCCCCAGGGGCAGCAATATCCTAAACCTGGTCATCACCAACATGGGCGACCGGTGTTCCACACCAGAGTTCAGCTCCTCGTTGGTCAGATCCGACCACAAGCTAATCACCCTAGACATCCACATCCTGCTCTCACCCCCCATTAGGAAAACAACCGTAAAAAATTTCTCCAAAGCCAACTTCACGCTTCTTAAGACAGAAGTGGCAAACTTCATGACACCCATGCAGATGGACAATAGAGGTACAACTGCTGAATTCTACACAAATGCACTTTATAAGCACTTACACAAGTGCATGGATCATGCTATCCCTAACAGAACCAAGATGCTATCCTCCAAAAAAAGGAAGCCAATTTGGTGGTCTTCTGCCATAAACAAACTCTACAACAGAAGAAAGAAACTGTTGCAAAAAGGAGTGAAATCCCATGATTGGAGGAACTCCCTGGTCAGCCTCAGTAAGAAGCTGAGATCCCTCATAAAATCCTCCAAAGCTAGTTATGAAAACAAAATTGCCACTGATTCTAAAGACAGCCACAAAACATTCTATAGCTATGTCAAGAATCTCAATGGCAACACTCAGATCTGCTCTGAGTTACAGCACAATGACACTAAATATACAGAACCAACTGATATTGCCAACATCCTGGCAGATAAGTTCAGTGCTAACTTTACTCCCCTCTTACCCCCTAAAGGGCCCATCTTTATAACGGAAGAATGCAAAGTTCCTGTAATCACAGCTGCACAGGTAAAAACCTCACTCTCCAAAGACAAAAACACAGCATCCATGGGACCTGACAACATCCCAGGCTGCCTTCTACATGAACTACAGAATGAGCTGGCACCCCACCTAAGTACCATGTTCAATCATAGCCTCACCTCAGGCTTTGTGCCCATTGAATGGTGCACCGCGACGGTTATCCCACTCCACAAAGGGGGGTCCACAACAGACCCCAGGAACTACCGCCCCATTAGCCTAATGAGCCTGGTCTGCAAGGCCATGGAACATATCATCATGGAACTCATAAACAAAGACATTGGAAATCTCCAAACTCTGGACCCCACACAGTTCGGGTTTGTAAAAGGCAGATAATGTCTCCTAAACCTGATAGACTTCTTTGAAGCAGTCACCAAAGCCACAGATGAGGGTAAGGTGGTTCACACAGCCTATCTAGATCTCGCCAAGGCATTCGACACCATACCCCACACTGGAATTATAGATAAACTCACTAAAATAGGTATAAATCCTTATGTCACAAGATGGGTTGCCAGTTGGCTTACTGACAGAACCCACACTGTGAAAGTAGCAGACTCCAAATCAGACTTCAGACCAGTGACAAGTGGAGTACCACAGGGTTCAGTCCTGGGTCCTCTCCTGTTTGGTATCTACTTCTCTGAAATACAGGCTAACACAGAAGGTCTTTGGCTAACTAAATTCGCAGATGACTGCAAACTAGGAGCCATAATCGAAACTCCTAACTATGTGGACATCCTACAAAAAGGGCCTCACTGAGACAGATGCCTGGTGTCAAAGCCATGGTCTCAAGCTCAATGCCAAAAAGTGCATTGTCATCCCCTTTGGTAAAAACTCTGTACCCATGAACTACCACATAGGCGGTAGTCTACTTAACACTAAAAGTGTGATGAGACCTTGGGACACAGGTGGACAGTAGTCTCGCCTTTGATAATCACATCGCCACAGTGGTCAGGAAATCCTTCTACGTGGCACACCTCATCACAAAAGGATGTTCTTCATGTTTCACTGTTGAAGTCATTACATTTGGATAATCTGCTGGCAAGTTGCCCTCAGTCGGCCTGATTAACAAAGTCTTGGGTCCTGCGTTGGATGCTGTCCCTTCTTCCATGATGTCAGGTCGTCAGGGGGTATAAAACATGCAGCCGATGCCATTACATCAGTCTTTCTTGCCACCCGGTGCCAGAAGCAGTTCGAAAGTGCTGGTCGGCCGACTCCTGAAATTTTCGTTTTCGAGTTTCAGAACCAACATCTTCAACTAAAAAGCTAAGTAGCCCGTTGGGGAAACTTTTTCTTGCTCCTTACCGATGTCAGTAAAAGTTAATAATTGTATTACTTGTGGGAAGCAAATACCTCATAAAGATTTTCATTTGTACTGTATTCCTTGCCTAGGCCCTGACTACGATGTACCATGCTGTCGGTTCTGTGCTTCATTTAATCAACGTTGGTACATTTTTGCTTATAAATATTTTGGATCATGGTTTAATTATCCAGAAATGACATTGGTTAGCAATCTGACTACCGTAATACCTAAAAAATGCAAAGAAAAAGACAGAGACAGGCCGTTGAGGTCCAAAACTGCTGATGACACTTCTCCTAAGCCAGTCGCCAGTTCGCCGGTACTCAGTGAGGCGCTTTCACAGCCCCTGATACCTGCTACTTCTGATTCACAGGCCTCTACTGAGACCCATTTGGAGTCCGGTATGCCGCGAGATACTTTAATTATGTCTCTACCTTGGATGGGTCCAGAGCCGCTGTGCAGGCACCGGCTTCTGAGGGTGTATTCAGGCCTACAGAGTTGTATATTAAACCAATGCCGTCTTCAATATTAAGGCCAAAATCTCGATCTATGTCTAAAAAAATGATGCCTAGGCCACATTTGCAGGCCCCTATGCCTAAAAAACAAATGATCAAAATGGCTGAAGATTTAATTACTCTAATCAGGGGTAGCCAATCCCCACCTTCAAAGAGGCCTAGTGCAGAAATTGACTATGAATCTTCTGAACAGGATTCTATTTCTTCTGACTCTTCTAATGAACAGGATTTGTCTATACCTACTTGTGAGGACTCTGATGCAGAGGATTCCATTCCTTCTGCTTCTCCCCCTGAGGATTTTTCTTTTGGGGAAACTTTACATACCTTAAGGGAACATTTCCATTGGGAAAGTCAGGATTTTTCTGAATCTAAAAAGAGGCTTAGGGATTTTCTTCTTCTTCCTCATCATAGGTCTTTGGCTATACCTCCTGTTCTAGACATTATTGATGATGTGTTTTCAGAATCCAGTATGGCTCCTGATTCTCTGCCATGGGCTCCTTGTAAGCCAAACAGATACTACAGGGTCCCTGACTCCTACAAATTCCTTTTCAAAAATTCTGTTGCTGATCCTGAAACCATTTCTCAGGGCCCCAAGGGCATTAAGGATTCTACTGCTAAAAATGTGAATTTTGCATGCTAAAATATCAGCAGCATATCATGGGACTGCTTAAACAGGAAATTATTTTGATTTCTGACTGTGTGGAAAATAAAGATTTACAGGATCTATTGCATTCAGCTGAACAAGTTGGAAAACATACTTTGCAATGTGGTTTTGATTCTTTGGAGGCCTCAAAGAGCAATCTCTGCCTGATCATGTTACAGCAAAATTGTTGGATGCTCCTTTGCAACAGGACCATCTCTTTGGTAACAAGGCTGAAGAAGTTCTAAAAAAGATGGAAGATAAAGCTAAATGAATGCAAACTGTGAAAGATTTAGTAGGCACTGGCGTAATAAGAACTGGTCCTTTCCAGTTCCTTTGAGAGCCACTCAAGTCAAACCCAGGCATTCCAAAGGCACCAGGTTTCAGTCCCAAGGGACTTTCAGAGCTAAGCAATGGGATGCCTCCTCTTCCAAATCTGGAAACAACAAGACACCTCCCTATGGTAAGCAGCCTCATTGACTTTCCTCTAGAGTTACCAAGCACTTACCTTTTAGCCGCCCATTTGGGGGGAAAACTGGCTCTTCATGCAAAAAACTGGCAACTTATAACCCAGGACAAATGGGTTTTAAATATAGTATCCCAGGGATACAGATTTCATTTCCACACGTTGCCAACTCCAAACGGATGGCCAGACCTGCCCCCAAATCAGTAGGCAGAGGCCCAGAAACAAGTACGTTCCCTTTTGAACATGGGGGCTATTCAGCTAGTAAAAGAAGAGGAAAAGGGACAAGGTTTCTATTCCAGACTTTTCCTGGTACCCAGAAAAGACAAATCATGGCGTCCAATTCTGGACCTATCTACTCTAAACACCTTTTTCTGGACATTCCAAAATTCAAGATGCTGACTTTTCACCAGTTACTTCCTATGCTAGGCAAAGATGCCTGGTTGGCAACTCTAGATTTAAAAGAGGCGTACCTGCATATCCCAATCAGGGAATCTTGCAGAAGATACCTCCACTTCAAAGCAGGCTACTTGCATTACCAGTTCTCTGCACTGCCCTTTGGCTTATCTAGTGCACCCAGGGTCTTCACAAAGTGCCTGGCTCCAGTAATTGCATTTTGCAGGCAAAGAAATATTAAAATATATCCATACCTGGACGATTGTCTAATTCAGGCAGAAAACAAGGACATTCTTCTAAAACATCTGGCATTTGTAAAAAGGGTTCTAACTTGTTTAGGGTACACTATAAACAAAAATAAATCACAACTGGTACCCTCTCAAAAAATTACATTCCTGGGCGCAAGCTTGAATACAACTACCCAGATGGCTTTCCTTACGCCAGAAAAGCAAATTCATTTGGTGACTTACTTCAAACAGGTGGCCACAAAAACCCTATTTTTTGCAAGGCAAATACTGCAAGCCTTGGGGTTCATGGCCTCCTGCATTCTTCTAATTCCATATGCAAGACTGCATATGTGGAAACTTCAGTGGTACTTAAAAAGTTTATGGAGTCAACATTGTCACAGCCTGGAAACAATTATTCCTATCATACCTTGCCTGCACCTAGAGTTTCTATGGTGGGCATAGGCCTGCCACCAGAACAAGGGACTGCCATTCACACCACCCCCTGCCGCCCAAACCCTAACTACAGACGCATTAGACTATGCATGGGGGGGGGGCTCATATGGCAGGGAAGTGCATTCAGGGCAAATGGAGCCCAAATCAAATGCACCTTCATATAAATCAAAAAGAAATGCTAGCTGTACAGAATGCTTTGACAGCCTTCAAGGACTACCATCATCCAGGACAATTACTGATAAAGACAGACAACACCACGGTTATTTGGTACATAAACAAGCCTGGGGGTACACATTCCTACCCCCTCTGCAGACTAGCCATGGCATTGTGGAACACGGCCTTGAGTTATCAAGTACAACTAAAAGCTTAATTTCTGCCAGGAAAGCTGAATACTCTGGCAGACGAACTAAGCAGAAATGTCATGGACCCACATGAATGGAAACTGGAACCATGGATTTTCAACATGTTGGCACGCAGATGGGGGAGCCCAGACATAGATCTTTTTGCCTCAACCCAGAACTTCCAATTGGACAAATTTTGCACAAGAACTCATCACAAAAAAGCCTGGAAAGTAAATGCTCTGTCCTTCAGCTGGAAAAACCTATCGGTCTATGCCTTTCCCCCCTGCCTTTGCTCTCCAAAGTTCTACTAAAAGTCAAACAGGACAAACAAAAAATGATTTTGATTGCTCCAGACTGGCCCCACCAACACTGGTACCCACTCCTGTGCAGTGTGTCACACATTTCACTGTGGCACCTGCCTCAGACACCTTCCTTACTGTCTCAGCAGAACAACCAAACTCTGCACCCTCAGCTCCAAACTTTGAATCTTGCAGCATGGCTATTCACCTAAATTGACCCTTAGCATCCCTCAGCAAACCTGTGATGGATGTCATGTTGGAGGCGAGAAGACCCAGTACTAGAAAATCTTATGCTGACAAATAGAAATGATTCTGTGCCTGGAATCAATCTCAAGGGATAAGCGTAGCAGTGCCCAACATACCTCAGATTTTGCAATACTTAACTGAGATGCTTCCCAAGGGCCTGTCTTTTTCTTTCATAAAAATCCATGCCTCAGCCATTTCAGCTCATTACAACACAGAACCTCCCCTTTTCCTCTCATCCTCTGCTAAAGCAGTATTTCATACGGGCCAAAAACTTGAGACCACCCAGGAGAGCTCCAACCCCTGCCTGAGACCTTAACTTTGTATTGGAGAAACTCTCCCTCCTTTCGAGCCAGCTGCTACTGCAGACTTAAAATTTCTCTCCTGGAAAACAGCCTTCCTTTTAGCAATCACTTCGGCTAGAAGGATTTCTGAATTACAGGCTCTTATGGCAGTAGATCTTTTCATCATTTTTCATGTGGACAGGGTATCGCTCAGGACCACCCCATCCTTCATGCCCAAGGTGGTATCCAGTGTGGCTCTTAATCAGACCATTCGTTTGCCAACTTTCTTTCCCAATCCACAGAACAAGGGGGAGCGGATTCTGCATTCATTGGATGTACACAGACAACTTCGATTTTATTTGAACAGGACTAAGTGTCAAAGAAAATCTGAACAACTGCTGGTAACATTTGCTGCAGGGGCAGAGGGAAAGGCTATTTCAAAGCAAACCATTTCCAAATGGATAAGCCATTCTATTCGTTTCTGCTATAAGCACCATGGAAAACCTATCCCCCAGGGGATCAGATCCCATTCCACCAGGGCTGCATCTACTTCTACAGCTTTTCTCAGAGGTGTTCCTACCAAGACCATTAGCTGAAAACAAGGCCTGCAATATATACACTTCCTTCAAGCCATCTGACTTGTCTGTGATGATAATTGAAGAAAGAAGTTATCTCTTGCACCATATACTATACCGACAAAGAGTTGTTATGGTTGTTTAGTATTCATGTATTCAGAACTACATTCAGAAATCTTTTTTTTTTTTTGTCTGGTAAGGAGCCAGGTTTGATGTTTCCTGGTTTAAGAGCTGTCCAGTCCATGGAAGCATTAGTGTATGTATTAAAGTGAAAGATTAAAATTTTCTGATAACTTTTTCTAGATCAACTATTTATGGAGCTGTAGCCAAGTATGAACTCCTACAAATCTGAGAGGAGTAAACGTGAGCGTGACATTTCATTAACTCTCTAAACATAGTAAAAATCCAGATGACAAGGAGGTGAATTAGTAGCAGAAGTCTCTCACATTAAAGAAGTTTTAAAAAAAGGACGAAGCTTTCATTATCATTGTGAATGGGAATGTGTTGGTAGACATCCTATAGAACCCTAGTTATTAGAAAAGTACCCTGGATAAAGAGTGGAAATTAGGTGTAGTGTCAAAGTCTTTCTTAAAGCAAGTTAGATTTGTCAGGAGTCTTGGATATTTCTATCAAGAGTCATTGGTATCTGAAGAAATCTAGAATAAAATATTTTTCTTCTTTTGACAATACTATCTGGATTTGCTTCTCCAATAACTGAGTTAAGGACAATGACAGATGAATTTGACTTCTTGGGGGTGTTTGGAATAGGTCCTCAAACAGGTGTTGTTACAAACTATGTTTTGCACTTTGTCTTAACCATTTGGTGTTCGGTGATCTGGATACACTGAATTGCCAAAAGGGATAACTTTCCCTTTAGGGGATGGAGTAAGGAGATATGATCAGACATCGAAGAATATGAATTCCACTAACTGGTAATATTGAAAGACCTGTCCTGCTGACAATGTTAATGATGCAGATGTTTGATTTACAGTCTTGTTTTTTCTGTTGCTGTAACTTTTGATTATAGTGCTACTGCGTGGTCTGCTACCTGGAGATAAGTCATGATTTGAATAGAAAATTCTTTTTACTATTAAAACATTAGAGGATGGAATTTTTTTTTCTTGTTTTACTTTTTTCTTCCATGTATTTTAAAAAATTTATTTTAGCATTCCAAATAAAATGCTGTGATCTAAAGAGGTATGAAAAGACACCTCTTCAGACCATCAGGAAAGGGGTATGTTGTAAGATAAGTATGATTAATGAAAGCATTTCCATTTGCTGGAGCCCTAACTTTGGCTTTGCCAGCACATTATAAAGTGGTTGCTAGTGCTATCACACGTAATGTTAGTGTTGATACAGTTTGTTTGACAGTCAATCAGTAATACTTTCAGATAGGTGATCAATCTGCTTTAATATATCCTCCTGCTGTTGCCTTAATAAAGTAATTAATACTCCTAATGATTAGGGTAGCAGATGTATACACTCATTTCCCATATCTTTTTAAAACTCTACTCTGTCATTTTGCAAGGAGTTTTTTTAGACCTTAAAGACGGCTTTTTTTAGACCTTATAGAGATAGAGAATTCATTGACAGATCAGTCATCCATATGACTTTAGTACAGATAACTTGAACTGTACTCTATACAATCACTTCAGATTTCTAGGAGCAAGTGTCTTTTGGCACAGAGACTTTATGAAGATTTTCAGTCTCCAGCATCATATCACTTTTTGGGAGGTGAAATTTCTTCAGTACCCCATTTAAAATGTTTCTCCATTTAATTTGAATGTTTTACCAAAAATAGCAAGCCTGAGAAGAGCCAAACAAGATTTATCATCTCATGAAAAACAGTTTGGTCACTGTAAGCTGATATATAACCTTTCTCTGAATTAGAATTATGATGAAATGAGGTAAAATAAGCACATGACTGTCCTATTCTTTCCCTGTTGTGATATTCAAAGTGAAACCTATAGCAAGAAACCCTTTCTAATTATATGCTGCATAAAATTCTATAAAAGAACAACAAAAGCTCAAGTTCTTTTCCAAAGGGACTTTTCTCATTCTCCCAGACAGCTTCTGTAGTCAGGGAGCTGGGAATGTACTGACATAACTGCTGAATGGATGGAAAACAAATGTTAGAATTAGTTGAAACGGTGAAACATACATGAGAAAATGTACAACTTGAAATTCACCATTAATCATTAATTGGTGTTACCTTCATTTGTTCGATAGCCCATTTGACTGACAGCTCATTTGACTGACAACTAGTACTTCAGTACACTTGAAGGCAAATAACAGGGATTTGTCCCCTTCACCAATGTAGTGCGACCCTGAAGTTGGTATATATAGTTAGGGGGTGTGGGGGCACAGCCCCCCACATTGGAGGATGTGGGGGCAAAGCCCCCCCACCTATTTTGGTTTAAATTCTGTACTTTTTGTGTTATTTTCTTCTTTTAAATGAAGCTAGGTGGGGTGCTGCACCCCCACCCCCCTTAACTATATATACCAACTCCAGGGTCGCACTACATTGGGGAAGGGGACAAATCCCTGTTATTTGCCTTAAAGTGTACTGAAGTGCTACTTGTCAGTTAAATGGGTTTCAGTCAAATGAAGGTAACTCTCATTAATTTTTACTCGTTAATTTTCTTCAAACCAAATTTCAGAGATTGGGAGCATAATGTTGAATACCACAAAACAAAACTGCACTACATCTACAAAGAGACAAAGCTGAAAGAAAGTGTATTTAAGGAACAAACCCAAGCAGCAGGTTTTGTACACTAAGAATAATGCAAAGGCTTGATGTGGGCTGCGTTAAGTTTCATCTGCACCATGTCCCACCCCAAAAGTGGCATCATTTTTTCCATCATGTTGCTGCTGAAATTGAGCACCCCTACTTCCAGTTCCATATAGTTCCATTCTTGGTAGGTTCCATACTGTGATGGTTTCCTGATATGAACCACACCAGGCTGATCTCCCTTTTCAGGAGAACCCCAGATGTAAAGGTGCTCCAGTTGGCTATTTGTAGGTCATTGGGGTGAAAGACAGTCACACGCTGTTAAGCAGAGCAGGTGAGGTGAGGAACTGTCATTACCTCCAGCCAGTGTGGTAGGCTGAGCCAGGGGTGCAGTGTTGTTATGAGGGAAACTCCCTTATTTATGAGGTAATGTGTCCATTAAGCTGCCTATCCCTGGCACCCTGTAACAGTGGTAACTGAATAGCTGCAGTATAACCACTGCCACTTGCTTGCATTGGCAGGGTGTCCCAGCACATCCATAATCCTTCCCTCTGTGGAGAAGTGAGCAGGCACAGTTCAATCATGTCTCTTCTCCTCGTGCTACATCCAGCAGGTTCCTGAGCCAGTAACTGAACTTGTATCACTTGGATCATAGGGTTTTGCTTCTCTTTGTCTACAGAACTGTCTGGCATTATTCATTGCACAGTAACAAATACCCTTTGCTTGCCATAGTGTTGTCAGTTGGGAGAAAATTACTTCAACTGTGTACTTGAAACAGCAGAGGTAGAAAAGAAGTGCAAGTGTCCTTGTGGTTTGTCTTGTTATGTGATAAATATAGCACTTTGTTGAAGAGACAAAGATAATTTCGTGAGGTGATAGTGATGAGATGTTTAAACCATCAGCCTTATGAGAAGGTGTAATTTGACCCCTTTACATAGTTTTAATGGAAGTTATGTCAGAAGTCTAGATTATTAACTAAATACCTGAGAGATAGGAATGCAGTAATATAATGACGATGTGAGTAAGTAGATGAACAAATGCTTTGTTAATGTTCAGTAATGCAGAGCTTTCTTAGGCCTCATTTGTTTAGTGATAACAGTCTGAAAGCTTTGTGTCTTAGTACCATTTAAAATGGTAATGCATACTGAAAAATAGATGGTAATAGGAGGGATGTATATTGTACCAAGAATAACCTAATGTTTATTTTAGTGTGTGTGTGTGTGTGTGTGTGTGTGTGTGTGTGTGTGTGTGTGTGTGTGTGTGTGTGTGTGTGTGTGTGTGTCCACATGTGTCTGTCTGTCACTCACACACACACACACACACACACACACTTACTATTGGAATGAATGCTTACAGCTTTTATTTTTCTTAAAGGCAATATATACTATTAAAAGTAAAATGGGAGAAAACTGCCCCAGTACCTGAGAGTACATCCAAAACCAAGAAAACAATTGATTATTTTATCATATTTATATGTGGAGGATGTATTTGTTCCTTGATTGTTTAGGACTTATTTATTTATTCATTTAATTGTTGATAATTAGGAAATGTTTTTCTTTGGTAGTTTATAACGAGGATAGGTATAAATTAACAGGGTTAGGATTAGTCTGCTCATCTGATGAATTCTTTTATTAGAACGAAAATGCAGTGAAACGTTGAGCATTTATGCTTTTACTGAATTTGTATTTGTTTTTTATATGTGGAATTTGTATTCGGCTAATAAATGTGGTTGCTGTGTGGGAAGAAGGTTTCTCCTTTCATTAGTGCCCAAACTGATTGTTTCAATGTATACTATCATTGACACACTATTATTGAAACTACACTTTAAAAATATTTGGGCAGCTGGACTGAAAAAGGCAGTGTAGCGTGAATGAATTTAGTTGGTGATTCAAGTTGCTGATTTAGCAAGTAGAGTGTGAGGAAGATCAGGTTATGTGATTTAATAACAGGCACATGCAGTGAATGGGTGACTGTAGGAAATGAAAGAAAAATCACTGTGTTTAGAGAGTAAGGTGTTTTAAGGCCCACAGATAATGTACAAATGCAAGCACTGAGAATTATGATACTAGCTCTGTAAAAGAAATGTGCAAGATTCTGAAAACCTGGTAGTATGTGTTTAGCTGTCAAACAATTAGTAGAAAAGGGAACCAACAACTGTTTGAAATTCAGATTTAACAGGCATTATTTTTCACATAACTTGATGCACCAGGTACTAGTTTCATGTAGGCCTTCATTCAAGCATTAGCATTCAGTCAAGCATATTGGATAAGCCTCCTGTATGGCTCTGCTTGATAACTGGAGACTTATGTAGAGAATTGCTTACGGGGAGAGTGAAGTGTAAATGATGAACGACATCAAAGGTTAAGATGTCTTTATACACTCAAAACTGGGATATTATTCTTTGGATTTTTTTATTACAGAAAGCAAGCTATAGAAAGAGAAGCTCCAGTGTAAAACTGGTGAGAGGACTTCTGAAAAATACTTACTATAGCCAAACACCCAGCTATACTAATGTGACAATGGTAGGGAGTTCTAGGGATTTTTAAGTGATGCATGGACAAGTATGCAAAGCTTCCAACTTGTTAGACTTTGTTGAGAGGCTACATTTTTATACCAAACCAACATGCAGTTTATTTTGTGCAATGAATACAGTGACACAAGTCTGAAAAGGTCTTCCTAACTTGGTGCAGTACTTTACCAGTTGATAGTGTCTTTACACTGGAGTCAACATGCTGCATTTGTCACAAAATACACACACGTGTCTGTTGAAAATACTGTCATGCTTTTTTATTGTCTTTATCACAATTGTGAGACCCAGTGTCATGAGTTCTACTACTATGAAAAATAGAATAATTTCTTCTCCTAAACAAAAGATTCTGAGGTTTACTGTTATTCCACAAATGGGTTTGTTTGCAGGATAAGCTTCACACTCTAGGACATGTGGACTGCATCCCTCCACTCCTCTATGATTACATAGGCTGACACTATGGATGTTGTATGTCTGATCAGGGAAAAGATTTCTTAATGTTGGACTTAGTTTATGTTCCTCCAGATTCATTGTATCAGTCTTGCCATTCCAGGGACTGCATGTACAACAAATCAGTTACAACAGGACCCATATATATATATATATATATATATATATATATATATATATATATATATGTGTGTGTGTGTGTGTGTGTGTATATACACACATACACACACACAAAGCATACATATATATATATATATATATATATATATATATATATGCCCCCTGCACCCCCCACTAACCCCTACTTAAATATACCAACTCCAAGATCGCGCTACAGTGGGGAAATGGGAAACTCTCATCTTGTGCTGTATGCGGAAGCGCAAAACGGGAGATTTCTAATTTCCTGTCAACACCGCAAAAAAAATAAAACATTACATACACACAGAGCGTACAAGAATCCTTGCCTCTGTGTGCACGCAATGTATTAAGGTAAGTAAACTCTTATTTTTAAACACTACACATATTCGATTTACTGAAATCTCGATCATATGGTCTCGACCATATGAAATTCGAGATTTCAGTAATTCGATTATGTGAAGTGTTCCCATATGTATATATATATCAACCTTCTCTGTACTATATTTGTTTAGTCAAAGATACAGTAAAATACAAATGAAAAAAAAAAAAAAACAGGGCTGGTGTAATATATTTAGACACTCATCAGCCCCAAAAGCTACAAACTGAATAGCTGAATGATTTGTTCTTACTGGTACTTCTTGGTTAAATTCTTTTTCACAGTGATCCATTGCTGATTTAATATGTCGCACTATGAAGCAGAAATACATTTTACTAGCCTAGTCTTCCTTCCTGGGTTTGTCCCCAGAACTGAACACAGTTCAACGTACATGGTTGCAAATACCCTACAGAAAGGGGCATTTTCTTTTCTGTGTCTGAAATGCTTTCTTTGCATGTTGAATTGCATGATTTTGTTATTGAATGTTTCAACACAGATTCTTTTCTAATTATTTGTTAGGTTCATCCCTCTAATCATGTATACTTTTTGTTGATCTAGCAGACTGTTTAATATTGCTAGATATTCTCATCACTACCTCCTGCCATATGTCTACCAATTTGGTTTCTCTCCTAGTAGTGCTGTGATTCACTAGAGTGTGTCATCTCCACCTAGGATCACCATACTAGTCATGTCATCAGTGAATATACTGGTCTTGCTGTCCACATTAAGTGTTACAGCTAACATACAGGCATGTTAAACAAAGATAGTTCATCTTAATGCTGATTTATGTGAAATTCCATGGGTTATACTCTTTCTGCAAACATTTCCCTCATATCCCTTTTCAGTTGCATCTGTTTATTCATCTTATTTCTTCCACCTCACTTTTTCTCTCTCCACCCATTGACCCGTGGCACAGAATTAAAGGCTTTGCTAAAGTCTAGATTGAATTCTTCTCCCCATCCTGCCCTCCCGTTTCTGTTTCATTGGTAACTCAGTCATGGCACTGTTTCAGACTGGAATGGGAAAGACTTCACTGTATGAAACCATGCTGTCTCTCAGGACCATCACTAGTCTACTCATGGAATCCTCCACAGTGTTTTTATGGATGGTAGTGAGACTTACAAGCTTCCAGTTACCTGCTTCCATCCTACTCTCTTCTTTGTACAGGAGAGCAAGCACTGTTGGCCTCCAGTACTGTGACAGCCGTACAATTTCCAAAGAGGACTGCACAAATATTCATTGAGGCCGTAGAATTCATAAATAATCTTTGGATATCTGTATTTATAGCTCAATATGATCAGGATTCTTCAGATAGCTTTTTTTTGGAAATCACTCCTTGATACTCCACAGTGAAGTTGACAGAAAAGATGCTGAGGAAATCCCAGTCCACTTTTCCTCAGTTCTTTTTCACTCTGTGACAGAAGCAAATTTCAGAATTCACACTTGTTGATTATAATTTCCATATTTAAATGTTAATTACGTTAACTCTTGGGGTTATTGATTTTCATTTATGACTGGAGAAAACAGAATCTTAATTCTTGTCTTGCTCCTATGGCCAGATGTGCTCTATCAGGATAGGCATTTTTCAAACACTTACAGACTTGGGCATGTTTACAAACTAAAATATAGTTTGGATGTAGTTCAGTGAGAAGACTGATGTGCTGCAGCAAAGTGCTAATGAACATCTCAGAGGTATGAAACAAAAAGAGGACTAAGTGACATTTAGCCTTCTTACTCTTTTCCTCTTTGGTGACGCGTTGGAGGTGTCATAGCTCATCACTCAAGGACATAGAAACACAACTTCCAAAAGATTTAAAGGAAGCTATGCTCTTTGTAAGGGTCTCCCCAGTCACCTGTGTAAATGTACTTTACTCATTTGAAAGTCTGCCTAATGGCAATGTGAGCCCTCATACACAAGTTGCTGATCCAGGGAAGACTGTTCTGGCTACTTCTTCATAGTTATCAAACTGGATAAGTAACTAGTGAAATTTATGATACACTTCAGTCCTTCACAAATGGATACTAATCTCATGTCGTTGCATTCCACTGATGACAGCTGTCATGCTGCTCCATCAGTTGTCCAGTCATCCTGTACATAGGCTAGTGTCAAGTTGGTGTATTGTCAAAAAGTCTATCTTCTAATGAACTACAGTGATTGACATGGCCCATAGTTAGATTGTTTGAATTCCTAACTGGCAAACATTCTCGCATGGAAGTTTCTATCCTGGATTCATTACAAGAAGACTGGCAAGTGCCCTTGATCCTTGACACAGAATTATATTCTCTCACTGTCTTTCCACCCTTCCTCTCTAACCCTACAGTATCTAGAGGTGCCCTTCATAAGTCTGCATTATGTAAAAAGTATCCATAATCTTTTAGAGGTTCTCTAACAACACTTAGATTTATTTATTTAAAATAAGAATTTATGTTTACCTAACAGGGCTAGGTCTCTGATCAAATCTGACCAGCTTCAGGCCCAGCTTGGCAAAGGGCAACTTTTATTTATTTATTTATTTGCTTACTTACTTACACTTTGATGAGCAGGTTAGTCCCATTAGGCCAGCAGTCAGTTTTCAGGTGGCATTCAGACTGACTATGGGCAATTTGACCAGAGCACCCGGGAAGTTCCTGTACTCTTTTCATGGTGGCTCTTCTTTTTTTCTGGTCTGGCCGGGTAGGTGACTTGGAGAAGCAGGAAGCAGATTGAAGCAAACATGGAGGATGGGGAAGATAGATGAAAGTGGTTTGTGATCGTAGTGCTGTTAGTCGAGAGGATGTGTTAAAATTAACAGACAAGGAATCAGAGGTAAAGAAGAGGTCAAGAGGAAAAGATGGTTTGCCGGAGATGAGGGAAAAGGCAGTCAAGCGTTTTCAAAGAAAAGCTAACATGTCAGAGGCAGTGGAATTGGATACAGAGGATTTATTCCAGCAGATGTTATTCGAAGAAGACGTTACAATACAGGATTGTGTTGTTACAACCCTCCAGTCGGGAGGGTTGCAGAATGATAATTGTTGGAAATGGTGGGGGAAAGTGAGCCAGAAAATGGAAAAGACATGTTCTGGGGAGAAATGGACAGAATATAGAAGAAAGAAGGGAATGAGAGCAAAGATAAGCAGATGGGGAAAAAATCATATGCTGATACTGTGAGAGAAGGGATGTGTGTCAAGAGAGAAGAGAAAGAAACAAATATTAAAGAAAAAGACTATTTAAGATACAAATTGAAAAGAAGGAAGATGCTCCAATGGATAGAAATAAGGTATGGGATGAAGTTATTAAGATGCTTGGAATCAAACCAAATGAAATAAGGGCATTCATTCATATTAATAAAGAGACTTTTTGTGACATTTTCGAGATTGGGCAGATAATAGAAAAGTTTATAGAAGAATACGAAAAAAAAAAAATTGTTCACCAAGGAACTTATATGTACTTAAGTCCTCTTTTAGGGAAACTAAGAAAAAAATAACATTCAATTCAGAACTGAAGTTGAAAAAGAGACTTTATAAAAGTATTTATGAAATATATGTAATGATGTGTTGAACTAATCAAAAGTGTATGATAATAGAGGTTTATGGATGGGGCATGGGACTGCAGTGTGATACTGAAATTGGAAAATGCCTGTATTTAGCATATTCCAAGTGTTATTAATGTTGAAGGAGATAGAGGCTTGGTTAGATATTGAATTCGGCCAAAACATGCTTTTTGTATGGGAAAATGTATCATTTAATTAACAAATGTGAAAAAAGAAGATGTTTTACTCTCTTTAATTTCTCCATATCTTTTGGGTTTTTAATACCATGATGCGAATGCACCCCATTCCTAAATCAAACTATCATTAAAGTTCATGAAATTAATATTGTTTCATTCTTTGATGTCAGCCAGAAGTGCACCTTGCAGCACCCGCATTGTGCCCAGGAATGACTCCTTCTGCAATTCATATGGAGTTACATGTATTGGTAAAATATCTAAATACGATTGTAGATTATTTTTGGTAAGACCCCATTGCTCTTACTAATATTGGAAGTGTCTGTGTATGTTTCTTCCACATTGCACTCATTTCTGCCTGCAAATCCTGATATTTTATGACTTTGTGTCTCTCTGTAAGCAAGACACTGTAGTTACTGGGTGTAGCAATTTCAATTATCAATGCTATTTTTGTCTTCTTTTCATGGACCACTATATCTGGTTTTCTCACATCTATCTTTTGAACTGTTGGTAATGGGTGATCCCATGTAATGTAGACTTCATCACTTTCTGTGATGCTTTGTGGCTCATGTTGCCAGTGGTTTTCAGCTACTTCAATATTATAATGTTTACACAATCTCTAGTGCAGCAGACTTCCCATGTTATTATGCCTTTCAGTATACAGTCCTTCTGCCATTAGTATATCACAACCAGCAACAAGGTGTGCAACTGTTTCCAGTTCTGTTTTACAAAACCTACAAGTTCAATGGACTTTGTAAACCAACATCTTGGGCCGCTTTTCATCTCTTGGTTTGAATTCACCTCTCCTTAACCATTCTTGCATTCAGTCCTGATCAACATGATGTTCTTCCAGGAATTTTCTATACTTGCAACTGTATTTATGCATTTTCCACATTTCTTGCCTTCTCATCTGATCCTTCACCTTATATTCATTCTTTTGTTTTTTGGCACATTCAATTGCTGCCTGATTTTTATCTACTTCGGGTTTGATTTCCATTCCCGCTTGATGCCAATATGCTTCTGCTAGACTAAGAAGGGAAGTCATCTTAGATTTATTCTCCACATGTTTTAAAACTTTCACTATGTTTGGGTCTTGTGAAGTCAACAGTATGTGTGCAGACCCACGATTGCAGATATATGCATGTAATCAATTTGAAGGAGGCACATACCTCCTTCGGAACAGGGAATATATAATCTTGGTATGCACTGATTTTTATAAATCATCTGATGAGCATGAAACATCCTTCTTGTTTTCCTGTCTAATCATTCCAGCACCTTTTGGTGCCAGTCAGTCACTCTGAAACAGGAAGAGCAAATTGGGTTATAGCTTGAATTTTGTTCCTAGATGACAACGCTGTTTTCAGGGTTATTTTAAGTCCTCTAAAATATTCCTTACTCATTTTTATTCACATTCGTTCATGTTTTATTGTTGACCCTTCATCATTTCCCAAATATTTACACGCTCCCTCTTGCTCAAGTTCTTTTATATCACATTCTTGTCCCAAACTGATGTTTTCTTGGTGCTGCAGCTTTCTTGCTTTAAAGGTTGCTTTTGTACATTTATGGAGACCAAATGACATTCTTATATCATCTGAAAAAGTGTTGACTACTTGCAGTTGTGCTTTGAGTTCCTCATCTGATGAGCTATACAATTTTAAATCATCGACAAAGAGAAGATGAAAAGTCTTTTACACTTGCTCTTTTCTGGGAGCCAAATTTTAGCTGTGACCAAATCATTTAAGCAGACATTTTAATGGGTTAAAGACAAGGCAAAAGAGCAGCGGTGACAGAGAGTCACCCCGGAATATCCCCCTTTAGATTTTTTATCCCTGGAATAATGATTTGTCCGTAATCATGGCTTAGCTCCAAAGTGGTTTGCCACTCATGGTCACTGTGATATAGTTTATCAGTGTAGGGTGTATCTTATATATTTTTAAGCACTCTTTTATCCACGAATGTGGGATACTGTCAAATGCTTTTTTGTAGTTAATCCATGCCATACTTAGATTCTTCCCCTTTTTAAAGTTCTCCACTATGACTTTATTTAACAGAAAATGATCCTTTGTTTCATATGACTTTCTTTTATTGCCATAATTGAGTTTTCTTCTAAATGATTGTAAACTCTGTCGGCATCAATTCCAGTGTATAATTTATACATCGTTGGAAGGCAAGTTATTGGTCTATAATTTTTAGGGTAGCTTGCAGGTTCAGTCTTAAGTAGGAGCATTGTTTTCCTGCTGTTAGCCAGGTTGGTGTCTGTTCAGGGTGTGCATATAAATAGTTCTTACTCATGGCTAAATCTTCATGCAAAGATGTTAATACTTTTAACCAGACATTAGGTACTGCATCTGAGTCTGAGGTTTTCCAGTTTGAGGCTTTTTTTAATTTTGTTTCAGTCTCTCTGCCTGTTACTTCATCCATTTCATATCATGTACCTTTGAACACCATATTCTTTCATTTACTTCTTCTGTCCATGTAGCGTCTTTGTTATGTTCCACAGGATCTTCATAAATACTTCTCCAAAATGTATCTGTTTCTTCTTGTTTTGGTGGTCTTTCAATTCCTTTTACCTTGTTTCCCAGTTTTCTATAAAACTTTTTTTTGAGTCATCAATAAATTGCTTATTTTGCACTTTTCCTTTATATTTATCTGTGTATCTTCTAAGTTTTTCCTCTTGTGCTGAGATATTTAGTTAATTTGTGATGGTGCATAATAGATTTCGATCTGTTCTAATACTGTGCATTGCTTTTGTCACATCTATCTTTCTGAGTATTTTTGTTCATCTGTTCCCTCTTCTATACTCTTCTAACAGTGACACTTCTTGTCTTAATTGCTTTATAGTTTTCTCTGTTCAATACTTCCTTGTTGGTGTTCAATTTCTCCCCTTCCTTTCCCTTACTACCCTGTGCTCTTGTACTAGAATTTTATCTGTTATTAATTTAACTACACAGTAATATATCCTGTTTACTTCTGTTAGAGTGCATGGATCTCTATGGACAGTCCTAATTACTGTGCTCATTTGTTTTATCAAACTTCTGACTTTTTGTATTTTATTGATCTTCTGCAGTCTATTTCTTTCATTGATCTTAACATGTCTATCTAACTCTATTGAATCATACAACTCTTCTCTTAGCTCACTTTCTTCTAAATTGAGGGCATATTTTTTTCTTCTGAATTTCCTGCAGCCATTCTATAGAAAGTTCTATAGCATTTTCCTGTGGCACATTCTGTTCACTTTCATCCTGTGTCATCCATTGCTCTGTCATGTAGGAACTCACTGGCCTATCTCTGCTCAACACTGACTGCATCAGAGTTGTTCCTTCCCTTGCTGTCTAGCTTCAAGTAAACGTTTATACTGGTTTCCTGTAAAAGGCTCCAAAATGTCTTCATATGGCAACTGACCAGTCGGTTTTCATTCCACTGGTTTCTCTTTAATTTGGATGCCCATTGCTGTATCTTGCCGTGGTGCTTTCTGAGTTAGATTTTCTACACTGAATCCTTCACTTCACAGAGACTCCATAACCCCAGTTTCTATTTCTTTTAACTTCTCCATTACTAAACGTCTTTTCTGCTTTTCCTCTGTGTCTTCTTATTTTTGTATTGTGAAGTTTTCCATGTCTGGATTTCTTTGCCTGTTTTTCTCTTCAAATATCTTTGGTGCTGCTCTTTTTGTATTGTTTAGTTTTGCTTTCTCCTTTGCATAAATATTACACAATATTAAGTCTCTCTTTCTTTCCCATGTCCATATTTCTTCTTCATATGTCTCCTGGTCTTCCTGTTTCTCCTTACTTTGGGGACTCGTTCCATCATGTTGTGATGTCACCTGTGATAGACCTTCTAAATCAAATCCTTCACTTTGCAGGCATTCCATCATTTCAACTTCTATTTTTTTAACTTCTAGTCTACTAATCTTCTTTTTTACATTCCCTCTTTGTGATATTATTTTTTATTGCGAAATTTTCCATGTCTGGATGCCTTTGCCTGTATTTCTCTTTGAATATCTTTGGGAATGCTTTTTTTGTATTGATTCATTTGCCTTTTGGCTTTGCATAAATATTGCGCCATATCAAATCTCTCTTTCTTTTCCATGTCCATATTTCTTTTTTGTACATTTCAAAAATCTCCAGGTTTGTTGTTTATATTTTTGCACTTCCTCAGATGCTTTTTTTCCAAACAGATCAAAGTTTCTTGGTCTGTATAATGTTTTTCACAAATCTGTTATATAAATGAACACAATTTTTTATTTGAAGCTACTAACAATTTTTCTTGTGGAAGTATTTTTCTTTCCTCTAATTTCTTTCTTAGTCTTTTAGTATATCTTGTGTCTGGAAATTCTTAGCTTTTTGCATAATAGTAACAATACATAATTTCTTTTTTATTCTCAATAGTCCACTCTATCATCTTTATGGCTCTTCTTTGGCCTATCATTTTATGTGATTTTTGTGGACTGCTATTTCCTTCTTCAATAGGGCGGCCATGCTTCCTCTGGGCCTGGCTTGGCCCCGTTGTAGGAATGTTGCTGTATTTTGAGGATGCTACACTGTCATTTTTTCAAGTCCTGGCACCAGTGTGCCTTCCAAGATTAGGCACTTTTTATCCTGGGCCTTGTGCACCCAGCTGTCTTTTTTTAATTTTTGACCTACTTCTGTCCATGATATATGCTTTATAAAATACAGTCTCTATACAAGTGTCATCTTGGTGAGATTTTGTGAAAAACAGAGTCCGCCTCATAATGGTACCATCAAGACTTGAGGATGAATTCATTTTCAACAGTACTACTCTCCTTTGCTTGCTGACTTATCTGTCCATTCTGACCCCATTTTTTTACATGTGGGGTTTAGGACATGATGCAAAAGATTGTGAAGCTAAATGTTATAAATGTAAAAAAGTAGGAGATTTGGGGGTGTGTGAAGAAAAAACTGAAGTAATTTCAGATTTAACAGAGAATGTAACAGAACAAGGTAATAAGGATAAAAAAGAAAAGGATGTAGAAGAGAAAGAAATGGAAAAAAAAAAGATAGTAATACTAATATGGAACAACTATTTCAAAAAGATAAAGTGAAAGATGATTTAAATATTGTAAATGTTGAAGAAGATGAGTCAAGTTTAAGTAAAAATGTTGATGTTAAATGGAATATAGTTAAACAAAAAGGAAATTCATTTAGAAAAAGAGTGAGAGAAAGGAAAAGGAAAAATGTAGAAGACTTAAAAAAAAGAAAAGAAGTGAAAGGATGAATACGTTATTATTTAAAGTAGAGTTGCATGTAAATGCTGTCATTAAATGTGAATAGTTTTAAAAAGTTGGAAAGAACTATAAGGATTTTGGAGTGGTGTAAAATGCTAGATAGTGATGTTATTATTCTAGAAAATATTAGATTTTTATCAAAAACAGAAAGATAGCAAACAGAATTTTGGTGGGGAAAAGTGTAATATTGAATTTTGGGAAAGAGACCTGCTCAGAAATACTTATGTTATACAAAGATACAATTAAAGTGTTGGATGTTACATTTGTCATAACAGGGAGAATTACTGTTATTGACATAAGATGGAGAGAAAATGTTATGAGAATTATTGCATTTTATGCTTATTTAATTAAAAAGGGAAAGGGAAGAGGTGTTTAGAAAGATAATACAATATGTACCAGTTTATATGAAGATAATTGTAGTAGAGGATTTAAATTGTAATCTAAGACAACTGAACAAAAAGTCTTAAAGTAGTAAAGGACATTATAAAATATGGACAGTTAAAATATGGAATTTAGATACTTGGATGTATAGAAGAGGGAGGAAAACAGAAATAGATTATTTTTTATTACCAAAAGCTTAGTAGCAGTTGCACAATGAGTTTTACTGACAGGGTTTTCAGATCACAGTGCAGTATGGATTATTTTATTTATTTATTTATTTATTTATTTTACATTTGTTAACCGGGCTAGTCTAGCTGGATACATATCCGTTTTCAGTAGAGGCCCGAGGAGAAAAGCTCCAAACAAACAAAATGGTCAGTACATGTTTCAATTACAAGATTCAAAATAGAGTTACAAAAAGAGAATACAAATAACATTTACAAGATGAAAAAAAATTACATAGATGTTATATTAGACAAAGAACATACTGGAGGTTATACATAGCATTAATTTCACATATGGTAATGGAATATAGACTGGATCAAGTATAATCCTCATTACTATTAGGAATGAGAGATTTTAGAGATCTGGATAAGGGAAATGGGCTAGGAAGATGTGGGACTCAGAGGGTATGAGATATGTAGTTAGTCAGGTGCACGACATGGGCATAACCACTGTGTTGTGAGATATTCTTTAAGGTTGTTTTTGAATTGAGTGTGTGAGGTTGCAAGTCTTAGGTAGTTTGGCAGGGAGTTCCACGGCTTGCCAATGGAGTTGGCGTAGAGGGCATCCCCACCTGAGTTCTTAGCTTTAATGGTTAGGATCTGGGTACTGTTGGATGATCGAAGACTATTGAGGTTGGTGTATGGAGTCAGTATGCTGCACAGTGAGGGAGTTTTATCAGGATGGTTGATTATTTTGTAAGCTTCGGTGAGTTGGTTAAGTTTGAGGAGATTAGGCAGTTCCAGCCAGCCAAGGTTCCTCAAGTTAAGACAATGGTGGGTTCGATAAGGGGAACCTGTTATAAATCTAGCAATGTGGTTGTAGGCAAGGGAGAGCATGTTAAGTTCACATTTATTGAGGAAAGAGAGGACCGGGGAAGCGTAGAGGAGGGAAGAGAGGAGATGGGTACGGGCAATAGTTAATTTGGTAGAAGGAGTTAAGAAATTTTTAATTCTGTACATGGATCCTAGTTTTTTGTTAACAGACTTTACGGTTTGAGTAATGTGTATGTCGAATTTGAGCTTATGATCAATGGTAACTCCTAGTAATTTGGTACTGGTGACAGGGGTTATGAGGGTCCCATTGTTGGATTTAACATGGAAGGTTATGTTGTTAGTGTTTGGGAGTTCTTTACCTAGGGGTGAGAAGACGTTGGGGAAGAATAGTAATAATTTCATTTTAGTTGGGTTAAGTAGGAGTTTCAAGTCGGTGAACCATTTTTCAACTAGAGAAAAACAGTGTTGAGTGATGGTTTGGAGATTCGAGAGGGAGACGTCTGAGCAGATTAGGGTGGAATCGTCGGCATATTGGATGCAGGTGGATTTAGGGATGACTGATTGAAGGTCATTTATGAAGATGGAAAACAGAAGTGGGCCCAGTATAGAGCCCTGAGGAACACCTATGGTATTTGGGAGCAGTCCTGATATACTGTTTTGCCACAGGACAGCTTGTTGCCTACCAGTGAGGTAGGCCTTGAACCAGTTTAGAACTAGTGTGTCCAGATGCAGGGTTTCAAGGGTGTTAAGGAGCTGATGATTGACCATATCGAAAGCTTTTGATAGGTCCAGGTCCAGGATTATGGTAAAGGGAAATGATTATATGAAAATAGGGAAAGGCATAAAAGAATAAATGAAGTGAAACGGGATGATAAAGGGAGAAAGAAGGTCATGAGACCATGTAAAGTTCATGTATATATGAAAGAATTTTACAAAGACTGGTCATAATGATACTTAAATTTGAAACTGAAATATAAAAATGTTGTATGACATGGGGAAAAAGAGAAAATGTATATGGAAAAATGAATTATACACATTTAAATAATGACGTGATTGATTGTATAGAGAAGAATGATGAACATTTCCTTATCAAGGAACAGAAAATATATAAAATGAGCTAGAAAAAAAATGAGCAGTTATTGTATAAACAGATATTATTTTGAAAGGAAAAAAAGATATTGCACCATATTCAAGTAAAATAATTAAAGAGAATAACAGGTTTTGAGAGAAATGAAAGATTCATTAGGTGAGATACATAGCACACAAGAGGAGAACATGAATATAGTGAAAGAATATATTAGGGCAGTATTTAAAGAGAAGAGAAGTAAAATATAGAAGGTATGTACATTTTCTAACATGGAGAATAAGTATTTAGAGAAATAGGAGAATTAGAGCAGGTAATAAAATAAATTAACGTAGATTCAACTGCAGGACCGGACGGAATAGAATATAAAATGTACATAAATCTAACTATAGAGCAAAAAAGGGTTTATAAAGGTATTAAATGCATGGTTAGAGAAATGTTTTATGTATAAAAAGTTATGTGGCTGTATCATTAGGTTTATATGGAAAAAAGGAGAGAAGAAAGAAATTTAAAACTAGAGACCAGTTGTATTAAATAATATGGAGTTTAAGACTTTTTTGACAATTTTACACAAAAGGATGAAAGGAAAAGTAGGTAATGTTGTATGTGATTATGTGTTTGTTATAAAAGGTAAAAAAGTTCAAGACATAATATTAATAATTGGAGAATTAGTAGATGGTATAGTAGTTAGAAATGCTAAGGCAAAATAATGGTAAGAGACTTAAGTACAGCATTTGATTCAGTACATCACTCAGTATTATGGGATATATTTGATATGTATAATATAAGTCAGAGGATTAAAAAGTGTTTGTATGTCAGCATATAGGTATAATATGGTGAAAATTATGATAAATGGATGGTTGGGTGAAGATATAAAATTAGAGAAACGTATTAGGCAAGGATGCCCATTGAGTGGTACATTATTCATATTAGTAATGAAAGTAATATCTACATAACATGAACAAGGAGATGGATGCTAATAGTTATATTTCTAAGGAAGGGATAAAAATGCCTATATTGTTAAATTATGCAGATGACATTATTACAAAAAATTAAGTTAGCATGAATATAACAGTAAAACAAATACAAGAATATATTAAGGTCTTTTGGGATAGTATTAAATAAGGATACAAGTCAAGGTTTAGGTTTTGAAGGAAAGATCGGGGAAATTGAATGTAATAAGGAAAAAAATAAGATCCTTGGAATAAATTTTGGGAAACAAGAAATTATAAATTCTATATGGAAAGAAAGAAATAGAGGAAATAAAACAAATGTGTGTTTTTGGCAGTCTTTTAGGCTTTCCTTTAAAAAGAATGTATACTTAATAAATTTGGTACTGTTAGCAAATATTACTTATTTAATCAGTGTCTTTTCGTTCCTTTAAATTTAAAAAAAGATGTATACAATATAATATTTTCATTTATCTGGGATCAAGGTTAAACCTTGTGAAAAGAGGAGTGCTGTATGTGAAAAATGAAAAAGGAGGTTTAGGGTTAATAAACCCTATAGTGTACATGTCCTCATTTAAAATATAATGAAGCTACTTTAATAACAAAAATACTAAGTGTGAAATATAAAATAGAATGGTTAACTTTGTTTAGTTGTACAAAAAGAAGGAGTTGTAATAAAGAAATGGAAAATTATCAAGCTAAGATTATATTGTGGAAAGTTAATGTGAAAAAAATGAAAATAATAGAAAAAAATGGTATGATAAGACTATGGAAAAATATTACTTGATATACCTTGGAATGAATTAAACAATGAGAAAAGGAATAGTATTGCTACAAGATTAAGACATATAGACGGTCAGGATGTTTTATGGAGGTTGTCTATACAAATACTACCAGAGAAGGTGTGTGCCATGTAAAAGTATAAAAGAAAGAGTTAGTTTATATTGTGGTGAATTTGAAACTTGTGAGCATGTTTTCATACAATGTAAAAGAGTAAAAATTTTATGGGAAAAGATTATAGAGAGAAAATATGTGAATGACTGTAAAGATGTAAGCAATTTAAATATGAACATGATTGAATTTGGTTACTACAGACACAAGTGAGGAAGAGGTTGAAAATCTCAGTAAAAAAATGTTTGCTATATTATGGCTGATCTGGAATCAGAAGGTTAAGGTTAAGGTTCAACAAAAAATGGGACTTGGCAATGATGTTGAAAAAAATAAGATTTTGGTTGTGGAAATTGGAGCGGGGGTCAAAAAAGTAATAAGTATGTGTTTTATATGATGTAGTAAAATTTAAAAGGAGAGTGCTTTATAAATAATACACACACACACACATTTATATATATATATATATATATATATATATATATATATATATAGTAAATAGTTGTAAATGTGAACATATAATGTAAATACATAACTATTGATTGTGTAAATATCTATGGATTATGTAAATAAAGGACCCCTACTCTTTTCGATAGTTGCTGTGGAATCACTTACATTGAGCTGAGCTACCAGCAACTCAGACAGATGAGGCTTTTGTAAAGGGATTCCAACAAACCGAACATAAATAATACATAGAATGAAAAGAGAATGTATATACACTAGATATACATAATTTAAGTACAAGTTCTAATGTAGTTTTTAAAAACAAAGGGGAGAATGTTAGATAAAGAGAGAAAAGGAAATGAGGCTATATCTTTTTCAGGAAATAGGTTTTAATTTGATCAAGCTCAAAATCTCCTTGACTGTTGACCCAGTTCCAGTGGTGCAGAGGGACGTAGTTCTAATTATGTGTCATGTGACACACATTTTACTAGCAGCACAGGTGCTGGAGAGGTCAGGCAGGGGATAATGGGCTCAAGCGACCAATGCCAGCTTGGTCATCCTGGGTGAGGGGGAGGAGACATGGCCTACCACATCACAGATCATGTGTAAAATACAGCGTGCTGTACTTCCATGACTAGATACACAAAAGTCAAACAATTGTTTAATACAGAAACACGATATAACACTTTAGGAATGCTTTTAACCATGAATTGATGCATTAAAAAGGTGCCAGGAGTCCCAAAACTTTTACGATCTGAAGAAGAATCGAAAGTGCCTATCGTATGTGAAATAGAGGGACTTAATCATCGTATTCTTGTTTTTAATCATGTTTCTGTATTAAACAATTGTTTTAAACAAGTGACTTTTGTGTATTTAGTTGTGGAAGTACAGCACGCTGTATTTTACACATTTGCACTTTGTTTGTGGCTAGCTGTACTGCAGCAGTGGGAGGTACTTTCTAGTTTACCTACATCACAGATCATTGTTGGAAGAGACCAGGGCAGGCTTGTGCTGATTCAGAGTTGATGTGAGTAGGAGCGCACACATCATTCCCTGCCCAGATAGTCATTGTGAATCAGCTGACTGCTTATGGGAATTGAAGTTAAGGGGGGATTATACAGAAACCTTCATGAAACCAGCACTTGTCTGCTCCCTAATGCCTGAATATCACATACAGGGGAACAAATGGGCTGATCAGACCACCCCAAGTAGGAATGAATGAAGAGTAAGGCTCTTTGCCCAGTTTGGAGATACCTAGTTCTCACCCTTGGGGTAGTGAATGAGCTTATAGCAACAAGTAAGGGATCCACTGGATAAGGACATACATACATACCTGACTGTCTTGACCTCCCTAGTATACAAATTAATGAATTCCGTTTCACGCTTCAGTTGTAAAAAATTAAAAATAGTAATAATAATAATATGTGTGGCCTTCTCACTGCTGTGATGTTAATGAAGGCACAAGCAATCCTCATGGCTGCCTTTATGATACTCCCTCTAGATAGATGTCACCCCTGAACTGTACTTGGGTAATAGTTATGGGGACAAGTGGGCAGAAGCTAGTTGGGGGAGGTTTGTTAAAAGTCAGAATCCTTTCTTGTCATGAAGAAGCATTCATCTGTATGCAGCAGCAACTCACTGTATGAATGTACACAACCCTTCCTGCACTGTGTTAGTCAGACCTGTTTAAGATTTGCGCCCTGTAACTTCTGAGTAAGGATCATGGTAGTATAAGCCTGCACTCTAGCCACACTGTTTTACCTGGCTGTTGTCATCCAGATGGTAGCTTACTTAAGCAAATGAGCAGCAGGGGGATGTTCAGAAATACTCATTCAGGTGGCTCTACTCCCATTTGTTTCCCATTTGTTTCTGTTTGTCAATGATGCTTCCTTGTGGGAGGCATGGTTCAAAGAGGGAAAGTGCCCCCAAACATAAGTGATGAGCATGGGAGACAGGGCAAGGAAGTGGGTGGGATATATAAAGACCCCCCCACCTGCAGGTAGAGAAGGCCAAGCCCCCAGGATGCCCTTAGGATCCACGACCTGCCACAGTGATGTTGGAGCATGACCAGTGGAAGGTGGGAGACAAGCTGGTAGATGCTGCATGGACATGGGATACTGGGAGTCAGAACTGTGATATGAGGCCCTAAGGGGGGACCTCATAAATAAAACCAAACAAACAAAAAAATAGAATATTTTGTTGGTTGTAGTACAGTCTGTGAACATAGAAGATTAGATGTGTGCCCTGGACATGCAGGGCACATGCCTTCTGTTCAGGTTTATAGGTTTGTACTAAGCTTATGACCAGAAAGACCATCAGGCAGTTGAGCCATATCACCCATTACTGGTGGGAAACTAGCAGTGCCCCCATTAAGTAACTTTACCTTACATGTCCCATTTAAAAATTTGTAATCTCCCATCCAGTCAACCAGATTGGTTTTAAAGGTTGCTAGGGAAATACTCTGCTTGATATGCAATGGAAGCCTATTCCACAAACAGGAAGTACATTCGATTAGGTGCCTGTTAAACCATTTAGTGATATTGATATGGTAGTAAAGAAATGTAGATTGTTTCAATTATACATACATTAACTTTTAACCACCATAACAAATAAAACAAAATTGTATTGCACACATACTTTAGTAGCTTGAAATGCATTTGATATATTGCATGTTTGAAGTGAAGGGTGTATAAATAACAGTGCTTATGGCCATAGCATTCAATGCTTTTATACATGTGCCCCATTATTTTTATAGTTATATATACATACATACACACACACACACACACACACACACACACACACACACACACACACACACACACACATAAGAATATATCCACACATACACACACACTCTGTATCTTTTCCTGTCTCTCTCTGTGCCACATATACACATTTTTACATACTTGTTTGTTGTTTAATGTATAGCTGCAGATCCTAAAGAATGATGTGTCAGTAACTTAATTAAGCATTAAGATATATGATTAGATGTGTTCCACAACTATCTAACATTTATTTTATGTGATGCAGAAGGAAGATGCCTTTAACTGAATCTGAATGCTGTATTTTTGAGGGGAATTATCATGAGTGTGATGTTTTCAGCTGAAAGTCAGGAGCCTAATATAGGCTTGCATCTGGTTCATTTAGTGTATTCACTAACTAGTGTGTTTTTTACATTTTTTTTCTTTTTGAAATAGGTCATTCACAGAGGTTAAGAGGTTTGTTATTAAGAAGTAGCTGTTTTTTTTTTTTTACAGTATTGGAAGACTGGGGAAGTGCAGAAGTGAAAAATGTGAACAGTTATGGACTGCTAGCATGTAATAACTTAATAATAACCTATACAAATATATAGATCATATGTGAAGTAACAGGTGTTAGCATAATTAAAATAATTTGTGTTTGCCTTGCAGAAGAGATGTTTATAAAACATCAATGAGCAATTTTCCTTGATGGAACAAAATGCAGTGTAGAAAGATTAGATTCCACTTTGTTTTGCTTTACTAATGTGAATAACTTTCACATTAATATTTAAAAACTGCACAAATCTGGATAAAAAACAGTGCTACATGCACAACTATAATGCAGATATTTAAACAATGGTGACCCTTCTTGCCGGGTCTGTGATTAGGTTTGTCATGTCCTCCAATGCTGTTTAGCATCTTTTCTTTTCAAGCTCTTATGTTCGAAGGTGCATGCCCTTTACCAGTGATTGCATGTTGTCATGCATTGTAGTGGGAGAGCAGGCCAGGCAGAGGTTCATCAGCTCTTTTCTGCTACTCATGGGTCTTGAATATGTTTTGAAAATATTTCTGTGTTTGAAGCCTAAAGCAGTGACGCATATACAGTGTGTGGCCACCAGATAATAAGCCATGGTCCACATGAGTGTCTCTGCTGCCTTTGAAATTAACTTAAATTAACATATGCTAGGCAGGGAGGCAAGAGAATATTCTCCTGTCCTAAATTAGGGCTTTGAACCCTCAGCTGTTTGTCCCAACTCTTCATATTCTAGTCCTTCTAAATGGGTCAGGCAGTAGAAGAGCTTACATCTCTTCCTTAGTCAACAATCAGGGTGGAGGCATCATTTGTGGCTTCCATATGGCCTTGCGGCTTACTATAACTGTGCTAATATTTTGCCAGGGGCTTAGGACAAGTGCCTACATAAGTTGACATGACTGATGCTGTCCTGTCTTAAGGTAAACCTTATGCAGTCAATCCTGGAAACCATTTTCATTTCATTTCATTTCATTTCACAATCACCATACACTGAGGTTAGGAAATTTACTTTTTTCCACTGTAGTGAGATCTTGGAGTTGATATATTTCATTTACAGGGTGTGCGGGGTGTAGGGGGGGGGGGCTTTTCCCTTGCAGAAACGTATTGGAAAGTGTGTTTGTTAGGTGTTGTTGTAGGTGGAGGGGATCTTATTTGCTTGTGCAATATAGTTTTCAACGTTATGAAGCACACTTTAAATGCTCTGAGTTTTTAATGTTTTGGGTTTTCACCGTTTTGAATTTTCGATGATATGAAATTCAATGTTATGAAATTTCAGTGTTATGAAGTAGACCCGTGTGTGTGTGTGCGTGTGTGTGTGTGTGTGTGTGTGTGTATATATATGTGTGTGTGTGTGTGTGTGTGTGTGTGTATATATATATATATATATATATATATATATATATGTCCCCTACGAAATCCCAAATGCACAGAATCCCGACGCCCAAAATACTGAGACGAAGAGCCCAAAACCCCACATTACCGAAACGTTGAAAGCGTGAAATTCAAAATCGCAAAACTAATACATACATACAGCACACACACACAAACATACACACACCCTCCCCCATAACCAAAAAAACACCCTACACTAAAGATAAGTAGGGAGGCTTTGCCCCCTGCATCCCCCATGTAGGGGGCTGTGCCCCCACACCACCCTACTTTATTATTCTAACTCCGAGATCGCACAAACATATACAGAAGGCAAACTCACACCCACACATTACAGTCCCTCACACACACACACACACACACACACACACACACACACACACACACACACACACACACACACACACACACACACACACACCACAGTCACAACACACACTTACACACACTAAAGCACCTCACAAACACACTTACACACACATACTTAGCTGAACCGCAACACCAGAAGCACTAACTCAAAATCCCTTAACATCAGGATTTTGAATTTCACGCTTTTGGTCTTTCGGTAATGTGGGGTTTCGGGCTTTTTGTCTCGGTATTTTGGGTGTCGGGATTCTGTGCATTCAGGATTTCGTAGGGGACCCATATATATATATATATATATATATATATATATATATATATATATATATATATATATATATGTGTGTGTGTGTGTGTGTGTGTGTGTATATAATATCCTGTCTGGTTCTTCTTTGGATTGGTTTGGTTTGGGTACTCCCCTAGCAAACCCTGGGCTAGGATATGACAACTAGGTACTGGATTCAGGTATGCCGAACAGTTCAGAAATGTGTCTCCTTTCGCCCCTGAAATGATGAGTATCTGTTTGTTTAAGCTATCCTATCTCAGAGGCAGCTCAGCAGTTCTTTCTTGTTTTTTTGGGCTGCCAGCTTTTCCTTGGGTCCGAGACTTCTCTTGGGCCCATTGAGTTTCTTCAAGTTGTTGACCTTTAACCTGTACAAATATTAGAGTATTTGGCTGAGATAGCTAGCAGTACCCTTCCTGCTAACTGCTTATAGATGCAGCTACCTGGGCTTACAAGTTGAAAGATTAACTGGGTCTCCTTCCTCCTCCTTTCACACATGGCATGATTGGCTTGACAGTCAAGTTGGTTCCATAAGCTCTTGGAGGTAGCATCTAGAAGCTGATCTTCAAACTTTGCCTTCGTGAAATTATTTTCCTTTCCTGTTAATCTCATCTAGGAACATTCACACCTGGTTTCACTCATCTCTCTAGTTGACACAGACAACCTGTTAACTACTCAGGTCCCTCGTTATGATTACTACATTCTACAGTTCCTTCTCTCTCTTACCAAGAATATCAGACCATGCAAGGGGTTTTGGTATGCCTGTCTAGACTTTAACAGTCCTTCTGATCATTAGCCGATTGAACTTCTCTGAACAATGAGCCTAAGGTGTGGACTTTGGGTGATCCCCCCCCCCCCCGGTTGGTTCCGGGGGATGTTCTGCCATAGGTTAGGTTTCTTATGCTAAAGAAAATAGGTGGGAGGTTGACATACAGGTTAAAGTGTTTCCTTTAATTATTAAAAAAAAAAGAAAAAAAAAAACTACAGACGTTGCTATGCAGCAGTATTAAAGATATCAGGGTTTCTCTTCCCAGTGGTGTTCCCTTTCATGTTCCCATCCAAAACAGGTGTTCTTACTGGATTCTTGGTTGGTAACCTCTTTCTCAGTACAGAAGACACTTTCCAAACACCTGCATATCCTTTCCCTTCCCTGCGTTCAGCACTATATTTTTTTCTTTTGGGGCTGCACTAGTCCTCACAGAGATACTCCTGCACAGAGTTGTTTACCAACTATGCACTTGTTCAGTTCATGAATCTTTCATAAATTTGCTTCTGAGATAGTTTCGCAATGTCCTCCTTACATTTTTCTAATTAGTCATTAGACCTTCCCTTCCATTGCATTCGTCCTCCTCGGTCTATGACATTTCCCTCCTTACGGTGGTGTTGGAATGAGACCTAGTATGCCTCCGGATTTAAAATCCATCAAATTCCATTCATGTATATTTTCAGTAAGGCTGTCAGCATACATGCCTAGCAAGTGATTTTAGTAACTGCCAATTCACAGCCTTTCTTTTTGGACTCATCCCAGCCCACCAGTGGGTTTATCTAATGAATGACACTAGTTACAGCTCTCCTGAGGCTCAAGGAATCCCAGCTGACTGGCTCCACACTTGCTCTAACTAGACAGCATCTACTTCAAGTCTGGAATTGCCTATCTTTCTCTCAGGTCTCCAGACCCCTGGACATTACAATAGATTTGGCTAAATCAAACCTACTCCCAATACAGCACTCCTAAAGCATAGTCTCCATTTGGATGTCATGGACCAGGTAATATCATTGTCTCTTCATTGTGTCATGTCGTTAAGAAATAAGATAAGGGAGTTGCTGTTATTTACATCCCCTCCAACAATTCTGACCTTTCACATTCTTAGTTCCATGTCGTAATACTTAGCCCATATCAACTGCCATGTTGCTATTCCCCCTAGCAAGGGTTCTTAAACAGATCCTTCAGTGGATTTTTGGCAGATCACTGGTCCATTCCTTTTAGTCTGAGCCTGCTGCTGTCAAATATCTGCCAATGGACCGAGCTGGACTGCCCTTCTAGTCTAGCCATTTCTTTTCCTCCCCCTTAGCCAGAATAACCACAAAATCCTCCCACTGAGGTGGGAGAGCATTTCAAGGGAAAGTGAGACCAGGTGATGTGATCTTTCCCGGAAGCCAAATTATGTTTCTGTGTCTTAGGGATGGGGATAGTCCCTTTCCCTTTTCCAGTGCCGCACGCCTTTCAGGGTGCTCTCCCTGTAGGGACTATTACGATGCATACAGACAGTAGGTCAGTAGTCTAGCATACCTTTTAACCAGGGGAATCCTTTCTTCTCTCTGTGCGGAGAGGCCATGAGTGTCTAGGAATAGGCATTATTGTCAGATCTTTTTCTAGTTGCATTGCATATGCTGGCATTATCCAGCACTCTGGCATACAGACTCAGCCAGAAAAGCCAGTCCACTCTGGTTCCTCACGTTTTTCCTCAAACAAACCATCTGAATCTGTTTTCAGCTGTTGGAGCCAACTTCGCTGCAACTTCTCGGCTTCTCAGCTAAACAACAAGCAGGTACTCCCTTTCATCTAATGTATCCTCAGTAGATTCTGGGGCTCATTTGTGGTTCTCTATTTCTCCCATCTAGGATCCAGTATCCAGACCTTTATACTGTCTAGTTACAGCACTTCTGTCCACTTCATTGATAGCACAACTATCCACCGTTGCTTCCTCTGCTTGTGACATTATGCTGGCCTTCCACAAGACTGCTTTTAGAGTGCATATGGGATTAAATGTGGAAGATTTCTCCAGTAGAAGTCTCAAAGAGATCTTTGGATCCATCGTACTCCCTACATTACTTTTCCTTCTTTATCTCCACTTCCTTTAGGAAGGGGCAGATTTCTTTTCCTTTCTGTGATAAACTTACAGTTACCTGCTATACGTAATTGTCTTTCCCTTATGAGAAGAATTTTTCTTCACAGATCGCCTATGTAGACCCCATCCACCCTAGGATCTCAGACTTAATCTGTAGGGGGGCAGCCCAGAAACTAATTAAGCTAACCTTATTTTCCAAGTAGCTTTACATTATTTGTCTTAAGATCAGACATTTCCAGTACTGATTCTTTGTTTATGCCTAGTAATCATAGGGTCCGACATTGTTCAATCCACACAATTGTTGGTCTTGTGTTCAGATTCTTCTAGCAAGGACATATATCTGTTCTCATCCTTGACATGCACAGACATCTACTGGCAGTTGGTGTATCTTTTCCTACCCACTGAGATTTAGCAGTTTCCAGTGTTATCAGGACCAACTAGATTACTGACAATTTTTAGCTGATCTATACCAGAAACAGTCTAGAATTGTCTGGTCCTCCTAGAGCCCTTCTGCTAGATCTACAGGTAACTTATCTGATCTTCCTCCAAAAATTGTACTATTGATGTCTGTGCTTCAGTCTCTTGTTCTAAGACTCGTATCTTTGTGGCATGTTTTGCAAGCGTACGTTGTCTCCAGGAGTAGAGCTTCCTTGGTTTGACAATGCTGTGGCATATCCTTCCTTAAGGGCCTTCCAAGAATTATATAGCTGGGGACTCTACCCATCAGTGAAGACGAATGAAGAGGGCAACATCATGTTTAGGAGTTATGTACTTACCTTAACTTGGTATATGTGTTGTCCTTCTTCATTTTTCTTCACCTTCCCCCTGCCTTATAATTTCTAGAAGGATATTGTACATTATGAGAATGTTGAGTTCCAAGGTTTCAGTTAGTATTCCCTCTTTTCTGTCCTGTCTCTATAAATCATTAGATGTAGGCAGAAAACTTTATCTGAGGAGTTGGAAGTAGTGTGGTGCATTATGGGAAGAAGGAGGAGCTCAAGATTGAAGTCTAGAAGGTGTGGCTGAGCCGGATCTGAGACCCATCAGTGAGGAAAAAATGAAGAAGGACAAAACATTACCAAGTTATGGTAAGTACATAACTCTTAATTTTCTTAATTTGCCCACAGCTGGAGAATCCTACAAAAGGAATTATTGGTTCCTAGTGTGGTCAAGAATGACTGTATTGTAGAGCACTTAAGTACTTCCCAGAAGAGGCTTCACTGAGAGATAAAGCTAAGACTGAAAACACAATAAGGGCTGTAGAGGCTCTTATTTTCTTCAGAATGAGGCTAAAGGTTGTGAGTGTACCATTTCTTGTTCTTCAAGGGGTAGTAGGCTTTTGTCCCTGCTGAACCTCAACATTTTCATTAGACACAGCTAGTATATCAAGTTTTGATGATAACTCGTAGTGTGTGTGTGTGTGTGTGTGTGTGTGTGTGTGTGTGTGTGTGTGTGTGCGTGTGTGTGTGTGTGTGTGTGTGTGTGTGTGTGTGCGCGTGTGTGTAGGGGGTTATGCTGTTGCTGCTACTGAATGTCTGTATAGTGTTACTGGACATGACAGGCACCTTCTGGCAAATCAGTGCCATTTGTCTTGGTGAGCACCATCTTCAGTATGAGGTGCTATCATTTGGACTGTCATCTGTACTTGGAGTGTTTACCAAGGTTTTGGTTGTGGTGGTCAGAATCTTTAAGCGGAAGAAGCTTCATGATTTCCCAACCTGATAGTTGTCCAGTCAAAGTTTTTTTTTGTTGGTATCTGTGCAATGGATGCTTCCATGACTGCATTCAGTATGGCTGACCATACACTGGGAGCAATCTTCTCTGAATCCATTGTAGAGAATTACAACTGGACCTTTTTAAATTGTCAGTTATTCCTACATATATGTAGAGGATCCAAGAGGTCATATACTTGGCATTCTGGGGGAGACACAGCAGAAGGTCTGGTCTAAATTGCTACCCTGGGCATGATAGAATCATTTGCATGCTGGAGGATAAGGGTATTGTAGTAAACTGTGAGGTGTCTGTAGCTGTAGAGGTGCCAGACCTTCACAGATGATCTGGCTCCAGACCAATATTGCCAGACCTTGGATTGGTGGACATTCTGTTACTAGCATTTAGTTGCAAGTGCTGAGGAAGGTTGCTTCACAAATAAAATGGGGATCTCACCTCTGTTCCTACATGGTACAAGAGAGGTGGTTCCTCCATGGAGAGAGGGCCACACTTTATCCATTTGCGAGGTGCTAACATTCCTCTTGTTCCTGAAGGCTTCAGTGGAGAATTGGCTTATGGGGTCCCTTCTTATTCAAGTCTGAAAACCAATCAATTGTATGGTATCTGAACAAACAAGGGGTGCCACCTATGCAGAGAGGTTGTGTGCTTCTGTCAGTGGGCCATAGTCAAACTTAAGAGTTTCTCAGTGATTCACATCCTGGATGAAATGGATATTCTATCAGACTCTTTAGTCACTCCAGCAGCCCTTTCTTGAAGCTTTGGATCCGGGAACTGTCTGCTCTGGATCTTTTAGAAATGGAACCATTTAGAAATCAGACTGTTTTCCAGTTTAGATAAATGCAGTTCTCTCCATCTTCTTTATGCTGTTATCAAGACAAGGAGAGTTTGCAATGGCTTAATTTCCATCCAGTCAGGAGTAACATTCTTGTATGCCTTCCCTCCATTTTTCTAGTTGTTTGTTTCATCACAAAATTCAGAGAAGAAAGACCAGATGTTGTCCTTGTTACCCTAGTGGCTTGAAAAGCTCCTGGTCACACAGGAAAGCAGTCACAATTCTAGACATGGAGATTCTTCATGATTGTGGAAATAGCAGGCTTCACCTTTTTGCCTGACATTTGATTTAGACCTTCTCATACCATCGAATGTCCCGTTGTATTGTCAGTAGTGATTAAAGCTGCTTGATAACCCTCCACTTAGTTGTTAAGTGGAAGAGAGTCTCAATTTAGAAGAAGTAATATCCCATACTGCTGCATTCAGTAGGTCTGTAAGTGATATAGACCAGTCTTAGCTGGCATAAATACTTAAACTGTAAAACAATCAAAGCATACGTCAAGTAGATATCTATGTCTTTCCATTATGATCTTGTGGGCAACAGAACCCTCTATCAGCTAGTCACAGAGCTCCTTTGAAAAGTTAGCTCTTCCATAGCTATTGGTGTAGTCACATTGAATTTATTTTCTTGGAAATGTATTACTTGCTGGCTCTGCTTACAGGATCAGAGAGTTGCAGGCCTCATTTACAGGAAACATTAGCTGGCCTTTTTTACAGGGAATTGTTATCCCTTAAGACCTATCCACATTTTCTTATGAAAATGGTGCTAGTATTGTATTTCAACTAATTTATTTATGTCCTTGTTTGTTTACTTGTGAGCTAGAATCCGGAGGAGCAGGTACATTCACATACCATATATACATCATAAGCTGACATGATCCTTTAAACAGCGACAAAAATTTTAAAGGCGAGAACAGGTGTTGACCTTCACTCCAGAGAAAGAGGGGATGACATCTGCCAAGCAAACTCTTTCCAAGTAGATTGTTGGTTGTGTCATTGTGTATGTGTTTATTTACCATCAGGCAACTCACTGCCCATTAAAAAAATGCGTCATTCGAAAGGTCAATCAACCAATGACATAGCAGCTTCTAGGGCATTTGTCAAGAATGTCTTCATTGCAGACATGTGTGCAGTGACCATGTAGTCATCATTTCACACATTCAACAAGCATTATTACCTGGACCTTAACTTCAGTAGCTCGGCCTCCTTTAGCACCTCAGGACTTCAGGGCTAAGCCTTTGAGCTTTTCTCCTTGACTGATCTTTGACTTCTGTCCTCGTGGGTATACAGTTGGGATTCTACTCAAGCGTCATGCTTGTTATGTGATCTGTAACAGATACTTTCTTACTGTGTCTGTTAGTCTGTGAACTCAAGTCACAGGCACATTGCTACCCCCTTATACTTTGACAGTCCCCTACCTCCTGTAGCTGTTGTTGGAATGCCTCTGTAGCTGGGCAGGTGTATAATTATACATCGTTACAACAGTTTAAGTACCGCATCTGTTTTGTTTTGTATTTCCAGGATGTGTATTTGCTGAAAGGTTGGATGTGAACTGGTGCTCACAGGACACAGGAGCTAGGCATACTGTCCTGATGCATGTGACAACTTGTAGCCTCTGATCATGAGAGTTTTAGAGAAAAAAATGCTGAACTGTAGTGGAAGAGAGGGTGAACTGAGTTGTAATTCCTTTAAGGAAGGTACCCTCATTGATCAAATGATAAGGTAAGGAAGTGTCTGCTACTCTACATTGGTGTTGTTATCATCATCATTATCATCGTAATAATAATAATATCAGTAACTTTTATGATTTATACCATTGCTTTTTAATAACTTATTCTAACTTTCTGCTTTCTTCTACTTGCTGTAAAGCTGACCTTCCGGGTCTATGCCTTGTCCAGCTGTCTCCTGCTTCCTTTCTTCTTTTCTGGATTCTTTTTGTTTTCCAATCTGGGATACTCTGGTTCAGAATTTCCATAAAGGCAACTAAGGGGGGGAAGTAGGCAAAGGCCAGGGCAGCAGGTAATTTTGCATGTGAATTAATTAAAGATTGTACTTCCATGTTTTGACCCTTTGACCTTTTTTCTACCGTTTGACCTGCCACTGTAACAAACCCATACATAAATGCTTACACTTTAAAGAGGCTATGATTTCAGTTTGCACCAAAGAGTCTTGATTGTTTGTTTCTTTTTTGTATGTTTACTGCATCTCAGTGTTTTGCATGCTGTCAGAGCTGCAGAGCCCTTTGCCAGTTGTGTGTTGTTGCAGGATTAAAGAATGCATTGCGCTACATCTCTGACATGCCTTTAATTTCATAAAGCTTATTGCTTTGAAGTTAATAACTGCTTTAAAGTCAGTCACTTCTGTGGCATTGTAAACTGGTTAGAGAGTAGAGCAGGGTATGGATCAGCCACTGCCTTCTTGCCATTTGTCAGTGTCCTCCCACGCACACAAAAAAATCCAACTTTGAAATTATTATTGCAATTCTAAATCTAATTACTATAACTGTAAATTTAGGTATCCTCCTTTTTTGTTTTTGTTTTCTTTTTAGTTAGAAGCAATATATTTTTTTCTTGGTATGAACAGGTGTATGTCATGTAAGATAGCCACCTGCTGGGTCATTCATTTGTAAGAGTTTTATGTTCTTTGTAGTAGGCTACCTTACTGGATTAATAAACAGTTGGATTTATGTTTTTGCACAAAGTAGCTATAGACTTGTGAAAGTAAGCAATATAAAATGGCAGAGGAGGTCCTGTCATATTTTGACTCACTGCCAGCATACACTGAAAAAAATGTCCCACTTTCTCCATCAGGAAAGTATTTTTTTAACTACAGCTTGAATCCTAATTTATATGCAGAATTAGAATATATGTCTTTCCTTTCTGCCTTTGAACCATCTGATGTAAATTAGCAATGAACACTGTGGTTTCTGTCGAAATCCCTGTCTGCTTGACTTTCTTTTGACCCAGTTTATAACCCAGTGTTTCAGTGTAGAGTCAAATGCTCTAGGGTATTTAAAAAATAAACCTTGAATACATGATTGGGGTGAGTAACTTTGTACTGCAAGGGAGTCCTGCTTTGCCATTCTGTGTAATGTAGTTCATAATTTTGTACCCTTGATGTGTACATTAGTTGCTAACATGCATAATTCCGTCTGCTGCAGAACATGCGGCTGTACATCAATAGACCTAGAGTTAGCAGTATATTTTAGTAAGTTGTAACATCAAGCTAATTAGAACAAACATTTAATAAATGCTATAGAAATGATTAGTTCATGAGAAGTATGCACACCTGATTGCACGTTCATGCTGAATGAATGCAGTAGCAATACTTGTAACATCAACATACAAGTTATCTAACTATGCTAATGTCATTCTTTCCCCAGACTCAGCTAAATTTGCTTCTTGAAAAACTTCGCAGCACTGTAAGTATTCTTCAGTTCTTAATACATTTAATAATGTTTTTCTAAGTGAGAAAATGTTCCGTTTTCCAGTACCGCTTGTAGCTTTTACTGAGATTTTTTTCAATTTTCACATCCTTTGTTTACACCATGTCCAGTTATCTGGCGTGGCAGACTTCACCATGTAAATGACATCATCTGAAGAGACAGTGGAACAGATTATTAGGCAAAACTAAAAAGTTATCTCTGCTGTGCTAATAGCCTGATCCTTACCCAGCTTTATGTAGAAGTACTTATACCTTACCAGGTGGGTACTATTGTAAGTACTTATACCTTACCATGTGGGTACTTTTATAAGTACTTATGCCTTGCCAGGTGGGAACTATTATAAGTGCTTATGCCTTACCAGCTGGGTGCTATTATAAGCACTTATACCTTACCAAGTATGTACTATTGGAGTGTTTATACCTTACCAGGTGGATACTATTGTAAGTATTTTTACCTTACCAAGTGGGTACTATTATCAGTACTTATACCTTACCAGGTGGGTACTATTATAAGTACTTATACCTTACCAGGTGGGTACTGTTATAAGTACTTATGCCTAACAGGTGGGTACTATTATAAGCACTTATGTCTTGTCAGATGGGTACTTTTATATGTACTTAAGTCTTACCTGGTGGGTACTATTGTAAGTACTTATGCCTTACCGGATGGGTACTATGATAAGTACTTATGCCTTACCAGGTGGCACTATTAGGATATCTCAACCACCTGAAGTAAAGTAAGGTCTCATTGCTCCCCTTGGCTGGTCACATGTGCTCCAGTATTTTTCAGTGGGTACAAATTGTAAAAATGTATCTGCATACAAAAGCATAGGCCTCAACCCTTTTCCCATCATACATATTTTTTTATAAAAGAAGACATACGATAACTGAGTGAATTATGCATTTAATGGTTTTGTTTAATAAAGTAAATCGGCAACTGCTACTTTTTCTGACTGGGGAGCTGCACCTGATTTAAGAGGCAGAACATGGCTATGAGCTGTCATAAGATAACATTTCCTTTCTCACTGTGGTGGGAAGTCACCAACATGAGAAAACATTTGCAAGAAATTGTAACACACCTGCCAGTCTTTTCTTTGTGATTGGAGTAGGGATAGGTTTCTCTTAAAACATAAAAAAGTAATGTTTTCAGCACTTTTGATTTGAAGGTAGTTGCATCTCTCGTCTTTAATTCTAAGGAAGGGTATTATTTTATATCAATATGATTCAGTGTTTGGACTGTTACTATCCATTGCAATGTCGTCAAAGGTCATCATCCATTTGTAACGAAAGATGTTTCAGAATCATTTTATTTGTGTGTGCAAGTAAATTGTCAAGCAGTACTAATCTGGACTTCATGGCTTAATAAAACTGTGCAATGGAAGAATACAGAACTGAAATCCATGCTGGAAAGCGATAATCATGCATAATGTGTTGTAAGAGCAATACTTCAAAAGAACATGACTTTTACCAGTCCAGGGCTATAAATGTTAATGAATAAAAGATACAGGGAAGCAGCAACAAGATACAGCTGACTCATTCTACTTACTATATTCAGAGGTACTGGTTTCTAGAGGTCTATGGTTAATCGTCAAACAGCACTTTCATTGAATGACTGTTTGCCAAATACTAATTGTCTAAACTTAGTTTGATCAAATAGTCCTATCATCATAATGGTTTTCATCAAATAATCATAGTTGGCCACCTTAATGGAAGCTTTGCCAAATATATACTTACCGATAATGTACCTATAACGAAACCTGCCCTGTCCCCATTGTACTGCAACCTTGGAGTTGGTATATATAATGTGTGGAGGGTGCAGCCCCCTACATAACAAGTGTCCGGTATTATACTAATGTTCCTCTTGTGGGGGGCTGCACCCCCACACCCCCTGCTAATTATATATACCAACTCTGAGGTCGCAGTACAATGAGGAAAGGGCAGGTTTCCTTTTAGGTATGTTACCAGTAAGTATTTGGTAATGCTTCCTTTATGGTGGCCAATTGTCATCATTCGATGAAAATCATTACAGTGCTATGGGCATTCAATTAATAAAGGTTTCAACAATTAGTATTTGGCAAACAGCCGTTCGATGAATGTGCTGTTTGACAATAACCATATACCCGGTTCCTAGTATATACCATTTATTTATTAACATCATCTGTACTCCTCTGGCGAATGTTATGTTCTTTCATCTGTTCAGTTTGAAGCTGGCAGTAGGTCACGTGATCAAAAAAAATGTTATGTTCTTCCAACTGTTCAATTTGAAGATGGCAGTAGGTCACTTGATCAAAAAAAAAAAAAAAACCGTGAAGACAGTCTGATAGTTGTCCAGTTGACCATAGTTTGCTACCTTTAGGAGAATAAATCACTGCAAGGGGACATTTTTCATACATCTGACGTGTGGTCTAGCACTTTTTAGCTAGTTTTCTGAAACACACAGCTGTCTGTTATAGAATAAACAATGTAATATCTAACTAAAAGAAGAAGCAAGCCCCTATCTAGTACATACAAAAAAAGCTGGAACAAATACAATTTGGTTATCCGGCACATTAAATTGTGCATAATTACAAAGGTATTCTTTTGTCCGATAGTTTTGTATAGTTGTGTCTAGCCTTATTACTGAGGGAAGCATCATCTCGTGATGGTCATTATCCATTGTTCCTGGTATATGTGGAAGTAAGATCTTCAAAGATAATTAGAAATATTAAATGTGAAGTTGTTCAATCTCGCCGTTCATTCTTCACTGACGGGTTCAGAGCCGACCCCTCGGCTCTGACACGGCCGTTAGCAAGTTCAAGGTTTTCCAGTTGCTCGAGACCCAGCCCCTTATCCCATAATGCACTGTTGGAATTACCTCAGATCTAGTTTGCTGCGTCATGGATCTCGGTGGTTCCAGATTGCTCGAGCCTAAATCTTTGTAGATTATACAAAAATTGCAAGTTTTTTTGTCTTTTCTTCTATTAGAAATATATATACTTATAGTTCACTTGTTAGGATAGTTTTATAGCCCCCTTCCCTGTTAATACTATACTTGGTGTGTTTTTTCATAGTGGCCTCGTGTTGGCCTACTTCTAGTAGTAGTGTGCATTGGTAGTTAGATTAGAGTTTAATATTAGTTTAAGTGCTTAATACTATTTAGCTAATTTTGGCCCCCTTTTTTTTTTTGGGCCATTGTTTCAGTGTTTATTGGTGGTTGTGTTCCTATCACTACTAGCTAGCCTTTGACTTTGTTATTGTGGATAGTGGTTTTTGGATATTGGATATGTCTGAAGAAAAACAAAAGCATCCTAAGTCTGGGTTCAAAAAATGCCCAGACTGCAGACAAAAGATGTCCATTACTGATACTCATGTGCAATGTGTATACTGTCTAGGAGCTCTTCACTTGCAAGAGTCATGCAGCATATATCACTCCTTTTCTTCCAGGGTTACATTAGAAAGGAAGAGGAAATTGGTGGACAGGGGTTTACTAAAACACCCTTTAGACGAGGCGTTGAGTGACCAGTATGGGGCCAGTAAGTCCTCAGGAGACTCAAAAGCCACAAAAATCTAAGAAAAGTGAGGATGCTGGGTCATCGGCTTCACAGATCTAGGAGCCAAGTTCCCTTCTTCTCAGATCCGGTCCACTGTTCTGGAGCAGAGTTGCCATTGTCTCCTATTCTCCAATCTGCACCATCGGTGCACTCGTCTAGGTCCTTTGTTACTCTTTCTGATCTGGACATGGGCCGACTGGTACAGAAGCTGTTAAGGGCACCAGGCCTAGCTAAATTGCTTTTGGCTCCGACCCTAGTGTTGGAACCGAAGACCATTACCCTGGAATTGACTGCTCCTCCTCCGAGCCGTACTGCGCTTTCGGAGCCAGAGGAGGCTGACCTGATAATCGAAGAGCCCTTGGAGCCAACACCTGCTCCAGTGTTGTCGGTTCTATCTGCTCAGACATCCTTGGTGCCGACCGGGGACTCTAGGAGCCGACATTCTCCTGTCGGGTCCGGGGAGGGTAGTCGCACCGACTTGCCGGTGCCGGCTCTTCCTCTCTGGGCTTCGGCTCGGATGAGCTCAACTCCTACCTCAGGCTCGGAGCCCACGGCCTCGGTGTTGGAGGGGTTGAGGTTCCTTTGGGTCCTTCGACTCCTTCACATCAGAGCCGTGATGCCTTTGAAGCCATGAGGTGAGTATTGTCTCCTAAGACTTCCTCGATGTCAGGATTGGTCTCTTCTTCCCCTAAGGCACCTGTGTCCACTTCTGTTTCCATCGGCTCTAAGTGTAGAGACCCTGAGCCTCAGGTAGCCCCACTGGATGCTCCCTGCTCTTTTGAGACTTCCCCAGATGTTCCCGCTGAGGAGGTTTCCAGAAGGAGAGTGTGCAAGAGGAGTTACCTGGACTCCCCACAGGAGTCTTTGACATCTGACACTGACTTAGATGAGCTAGAAGGGTCCCTCCTGATCCCCCTCTGAGGATATCGCCTTTGCAGAGATACTTGAGATTGTTAGGCAGAGGGCTGATTGGCATTCCAAAAACCCTACTGAGGATGAGTCAGTTCTCCTGAAGGCTTTGGGTTCTCAACCTTCCACCTCTTGGGTGTCTCCGCCCTATGATGAGCTTATGAACCTGGTCTCTCGTAGGGCATGGGAGTCACCAGAATCTATGGAACCTGTCCCTAGGAGGCCTAACAAGTTAATTTCTGCCCCAGTAGATAAGTCCTTTTTGACCAAGGGAGTCCCTGTTGATGCCATGGTGGTGGCGGCCGAAAAGGAAATGTCTGAGACGTCATCGTCTATCCATCCTTCTAACAGAGAGTGTAGGATTATGGATAGATATGGGAAATGCATGTTTAGTTCAGCAACTTTCGCACTTAGATCACTGAACTATTTGACCCATTTTACCAGACTGCAGAGAGATCTCTTTAAGGAGTTAAGAGATACTCTTCAGGGTACAGTAGCTGCATGTGCTTCCGACAAAGTTGCCACCCAGCTTGCTACCCTAAATTCAATTGTAAACTCGTCCATGCGTCTCATATTGTATGCAGCTGATGGCACGTGTAGGGTGGCAGGTACAGGAGTTGCCCTTCATAGACACTCCTGGATGTGCCTCTGTTCCTTCATGGAGCCTTTCAAATCTTTATTTGTGAATACCGCATTTGACGGCTCTTCTCTCTTTGGACCTAAAGTAAAGGAAACATTGACCAGGTGTGAGCAAGAGGGAAAGACTCTGTCTGCCGTAGGAGTCCGTTTTTTCACCCCTACTCGGCCTTATCTCAAGGGCCAAAGGGGAGGGAAGATGTGGTTCCGAAAAGACCAAGGAGCCTTTCAGGACACACGTGGTGAAACCCCCTCTAGGGGCAGAGGAGGGGGTAATAATGGAAGATGCCACCCTCGCGGCAGAGGGGATCCGCAACAGCAGGGTGACAGAGATCATTTCTCTGGTCAGCCCTACCAGCGCTCCTAAGCGGAGGCCCAACTGTACTGCTCTGGAGGCAGTCAGGGGTTGCTTATCTTTGTACCCAGAAGCTTGGCTGGACATAACAAAAGACAGATGGGTACAAAGTATCATTTCCAGGGGGTACTTCATACCGTTCTCCTCTCCTCCCACCTCCATCAGGAGAATCCCGGATGTTCCACCCAGTCACAGGGAACAAGCAACTATAGAGGTCCACAAGTTGCTAGAGAAAAGAGTCATCCAGCCAGTCCCAGCAGACCAAACAGGATTCAGAATTTACTCAAGATTCTTTTTGGTTCGAAAGAAGACAGGGGACTGGAGAGCCATTTTGGACCTCAGCAGACTCAACCAATTTGTCACGAAAGAGAAGTTCCGGATGGTCACGCTTCAGTCCATATTTCCCTTTTTAGGGAAAGAGGATGTGCTCAATCGATCACAAGGATGTGTACTACCACATAAAGATGGCCAGGCCATCCAGGGATCATCTGCGTTCTGGCTGGGAGCCAATCACTATCAATTCCGTGCCCTGCCCTTTGGTCTCACTACAGCCCCCAGAGTGTTCACCAAATGTATGGCAGTGGTCATGGCTCACTTGAGGCGTCTAGGATTCCAGGTGTTTCCGTACCTAGACGATTGGCTCCTTACATCCACCACCAGGCATCAACTGATTCGGGCAAGAGAATCCACTCTGATACTCTGTAACCACTTAGGCATTACTGTCAACGTAGGAAAGTCTGCCTTGTCGCCATCGCAGCATATCGTCTTTATCGGGGCTGAGTTAGACACTTCAACCACCACTCTGTGTCTACTTTTCGAGAGGGTTTCACTTCTTCACCAACATGTCAGCTCACTGGTGTCAAAAGACAGAGCTCCAGCAGCAGAGGTCTTAAAAGTACTGGGTCTCATGGCAGAAGCAATCTTAGCCATACCATTAGCAAGGATGCATATGCAGATTCTTCAGTGGCTACTGTTCACTCAGTTGTCTTATCACGAACTTCCAGTGAAGCATATGATTGTGATAACAAATTCTTGCAAGAGAGACCTTCAGTGGTGGTTGACGTTGATTCATGTCACGATAGGGCGTCCATTTGTACTACCCCCGCCGATAGCCACTGTGACCACGGACACTTCCCTGATAGGGTGGGGGGGGGGCATTTTCAGGGAAAGACTGCACAAGGCACATGGACGGATCAAGAATCACATCTGCATATCAATGTTCTAGAGATGAGAGCAGTACTTCTGGCGTTGCAGTACTTTTAGGACTCTCTTCCTCTAGGGACAATTGCAATTCAGACAGGCAACATGTCAGTGGTTTGGTATTTGAACAAACAGGGTGGGACCAAGTCTTACCCTCTTTGCCGAGAAGCAGTCAGAGTTTGGCAGTGGGCTGTTTCATCCCAGCGCTTTCTGTTGGCAACGCACATCCCGGGAAGATCCAACGTGATAGCAGACAAACTGAGCAGGGCAATTTTGTTGCCACATGAGTGGTCCCTTAATCAGGACATTGCTGACAGGATTTTCCGCAAATGGGGCCAGCCTTGCTGCGACCTTTTTGCCAGTCACGTCAACACCAAATGCAGAAACTACTTTGCCCTGATTCCCCCTCTGGGACAGCCCCTGAGAGACACACTCGTACACGATTGGCCCCGGGTCTCCTATATGCATTTCCTCCAATACCGCTAATACCAAGATTTTTACAGAAAGCAAAGTCACTGGGAAGGACCATCATTCTTATAGCCCCCCCATTGGCCTCGGCAGATTTGGTTCCCATTTCTTTATCATCATCTCTTGGAGGATCCATGGATTCTGGACCCAGTTCCGGAACTTCTGACACATCCGTCAGGGGATCTCCACCCTTCATTGCAGTCCCTGAAGCTGACAGCTTGGCTGCTCCAGTTCCCCACATAGCCAGGCTTCACAACCTTTCTTATGACATGAGGCAAATCCTTTTATCTTCTCACAAACCTTCTACCAGGAGATTATATCGTAGTAAGTGGAAGAGATTTTCCATTTGGGCTTCCCAACAGAACATTGATCCTTTTTATTCTCCCTTGACATCTATATTGGAATTCTTAACAGTTATCTTTAACGAAGGAGCAGCAGCGGCTAGAATTCTGGTCCAGTTAGCTGCCATATCTAATTTCCATCTTGGAGTAGACGGGCTAAATGTTATGGTCCACAAGTTGTCCAAGGCTTTTCTTAAAGGCACCTTTCACATGAGGCCTCCAGTAAAAACTCCTTATTCCCCCTGGAATCTGAATTTCATGCTATCTCACATAATTCTTCCCCTGTTTGAACCTGCATCATCTTGTGATCTCAAATATTTCTTGTGGAAAACCATTTTTCTAGTGGCCATTACTTCCGCCCGCAGAGTGTCAGAGCTTCAAGCCTTGTCTATCACACCTCCTTATATGATTTTTTATGCTGATAGAGCATCTCTCAGGACAAATCCTTCCTTTGTACCTAAAGTTTGTTCTGAGTCTAATATCAGTCAAGTAATTGAATTGCCAGTCCTCTTCCCCAACCACTCCAGCAAACTAGAGTATATGCTGCACAAACTAGATGTTCATAGACAGCTCAGATATTATTTGGATAGGACAAAAGATTTTAGAAAATCAGACCAACTATTTGTTTCCTTTTCTGAAGCCAGGAAGGGTAGACTAGTGGCTAAAACATCCCTTTCTAAGTGGCTGTCTGATTGTATCACCTGTGTTTATTCAGCAGCTAATATGCCCTTACTACACAGAATTAAAGCTCATTCAACCAGAGCAGTTTCTACATCCTTTGCATTTCAAGCCAAATTGCCCATTGACAACATCTGTGATGCAGCTACTTGGTCTAAGCCTCATACCTTTATCACTCATTACAAGGTGGATAAGGCCTTTGGTTCTACGGTCCTGAAGAATATACTCTCGTGAGCCACCCAAGATTGAGGGTGCTAGGGACGCTACCCATCAGTGAAGAATGAACAGCGAGATTGAGCAACTTCACATTAAGAAGTTATGTACTTACCATAACGTTCCATGTGAGTTGTTCCATCTCACCTTCATTCTCATGTCCCTCCCTCCATCCCCCACCTGGCTGACAGTTGACCTAGACGTTGGTCTCATCCTGGTAATTCAATTCCTTCTTTTTTCCCTCTCTTAGGAGAGTAGTCCTTTTACAAGGATATGGTACATGCAGCAAACAAGATCTGAGGTAATTCCAGCAGTGCATTATGGGATAAGGGGCTGGATCTCGAGCAACTGGAAAACCTCGAGCTTGCTAACGGCCGTGTCGGAGCCGAGGGATCGGCTCCGAACCCATCAGTGAAGAATGAAGGCGAGATGGAACAACTCACATGGAACGTTATGGTGAATACATAACTTCTTATTATGCCATGTTGTTCAGGCTGTAACATAAGTAAACTAATCCCACTGTGGGGAAGTTCACTCATTCACTGACATTAGGCTCAAGTCACAGGGGAATCATGAACTGCTGTGACAAGCTATTTTATTCCTGCAAATGCATTTAAATACAGGTACAGCTGTGGCTACAATGCTGTTACAGTTTCTAAGGGATAATTTTTAAGGAGACTACACTGAAAACTATAGCGATTGTACTCAATGTTGATATTTAGTATGGTCAAAATGTCTTGCAGCTTATTCAGGGGTAGTATTTAAATAACAGTGATTCTACTTAACTGGGTGATGAGTAATGCCCGCATCTAGTGTATTTTCAGTGCACGGACAGAAATGGCAGATTCTGTATTCGCACTGTTTCAGTCAAGTAACTGCTGGATTAATGCAGAAAGGCACCAGTAGCTCCATGTGCCAATAGCAGAACACGTAAAGCCATAATGACGGATGGATAGAATTTTGACATGTAGCCGTTTATGGTATAGTTATGCAACAGTGCAGTAGCTGATACATGATTTTTCTGCCACTCAGCTCAATGAGGCAAGCTTAATGTAAGTATTTTACAGCATACCTCCCAAGTATCTCTGATTTTGCCTCATATTTTGCTCTGTGCCCAATAAAGATTTTGACATTGTGGTAAATCATTAAGGATTACAGTCAGTAATACAAGACATTAGAGTTTCATACTTTTTATTGTTCTGAAAATTTATATTGACTAAAAAAAACAAACTGTTGTTCAAATAAGGTTTTAAGTGAATTACAGTAATACTTAAATTTTGTTGTGGATTTTGGGCCTCTGTTCCCTCATTAATAATAACTTTGTCCGTGACTCTAGTGCAGTGCATAGAGGGCTGAAAGGGTCTTGTTTATTTACTTGTGCACCTTGCTTAACCAACTTTAAAGAACAAGAAAGGGGTTGTCAGGCAATAATACTTCATTAGGTATTTTAGCATGGAAGATCAGCTGTATTGTACAAGTTATTGTTTATGATGAACAGGCATTGTTGTTTTAGTTATACACTGCATTAAATCAGTATTTCAAGCTAAAGATATGCTGTTATGATAGAATGGATAGTCTTTATACTTGATTACTACCTAAGCTTGGTTCAACAGGATATATATTGCTGATAAAACAGAAATAGCATTATTATCTTTTTTTTGTACACATGCAGATTTCTGCATAAGAACTACATACAGTATATTTAAACTTTTCATTGTGGCTTGTCTTTTAGAGAATATTTTAACCTTTGAGAGTACTTATATTTATTTGGTGACACTGTGGCCGGTCCTGAAAGCCTTGCCGTTTGGTCAAAATTGGTATTAGTATTAATTTTACTCAGTATAATTGGGTACCTTTGTAAGAGCCTTAGGGTAGCTGACTTTGGAATGTCTGGTGGCAGTAACTACCTTTTAGTCTGGGAAAAGTGTAGCAGAGTGAATAAATCTGTGCTAGCCTTTCTCAGCTGTGTGTGTGTGTGTGTGTGTGTGTGTGTGTGTGTGTGTGTGTGTGTGTGTGTGTGTGTGTGTGTGTGTGTGAGTGTGTGTGTATCAAATCTCAAAGAGAGTCTGTGTGTGTCAACTACTTGGAGCAGGGACACAGAACACTGGTTTCACAGAGAGGGTGTTGGAGGATTTGGCTTGGACACTCGGCTGAGGACTCAACTCTACAACTGTGCCAGTGGGGAGTCTTATTGGGGCCTGGAGAGAGAGAGGGAGATAGAGTGAAGCCCAGACCCAAGACTGAGTGTGTTCACTGTGTGCTCTTAAGGGAAATTGTGCTTGATGCACCAATGTCAGTGGTGAGGATTAAGGCTCCTTGATTTCTGGCCCAGAGGAGGGATGTCACACCAAGAAATCCTGAAACACTGATAGAGAGGATACTTAGAATGGGTTGGTGTCAAGCAGCAGCAGAAAACAGAGCCTTAAGTGATCTGGCATAGTTCCATTCCATTACTGTAAAAAATGATGGAATAAGACAACCAAAAGGAATTAGAACTTATCTCATTTGCAGAGATGTTCATAAAGCTGGTTGAGGATACTCAGAAACACTATAATGAACTGAAAGCTATGCCTAAGGTATTAAATGAAATAAGAACGAATGGAACAGCGACATAGTTAAATGCCCTGAAATTCTGTAAGTACAGCAGCCAGAGGAATTGTTCAGGCTACACAATATAGAGAAGATTCAAATGTTTAAACAAAGTTATCACACACTGGGGGCAACCAAAGGATTGCTTCTATTGTGGGAATAAAAAACATTTGGTTCAAGAATGCACAAAAATAAGATGTGGGCAATATGAGGAGCAAGGGCTTATTCCTAGAAACTGTAGATCTTTTTGTAGGACATGTAGGGAATCTGGTCAGTTTTGGCTTGAATGTCTACTGGTGGAAATAGAAGGGGTGTATGAAAAAGAAGCTGAGGGGGAGGAAAGACAATGGGACAGATTCCAAAAGAGTTGCTCTCAGTGTAAGTGCTTACTTTGCTTTAAGGCCACCTGTCTATAAACAGGTTTACACTGGGGGCCCAATTCCAAAAGACCTGCTTTCAGAGTAAATGACTTAAATCACTTACACCGAGAGCAATTATTTTGGAATCAGGACAAATATGCAGGTAACAGTATTCAGGAAGAAAGTGAAATGGCTGATGTAAATGAAGAAAGTGAAAGAAAGGAAGAAGAGAAAGGGAGAGGTGTAATATAAGAAGAGATTAAGATATAAACAGAAAATAAGTATGATGGTTTGGCAAGTGAAGAAGAAGAAGGTGGTGGCTGAGAAGCAGAAAGAAGGGGGAGGAGAGAGGAAAAATCAAGAATAAGAGGGAAAAGAAGCAAAAAGGGAGAAAGAGATGGTTTTGGTGAATGTAAATATAAAAAAATGAAGTAATAAGTTTAATGGTTGATGAATGGTGCAAAAAGAAAATATGGATGTATTATATTTGCTGACTACAAAACGTTTTTAAAAAAAGGAAAAAAAAAACTAAGCTGTATGGGTCAAATATATTATTATATGGACAGCAGGACATGAAACATGTTCTAGGTCAAATATGTTAATATGAAAAGATGGAGTAAAGATATTTGTTGTAACAACTGTGATGCCAGGAAGGGTGATGATATTTGACTTGAGAAAAAATAGTTATGTGAGCGTGATAGCAATATATGCCTATACAAACATGTTAGAACGAAAACAATGTTTGAAAATTTAAAAATGTATATGATCACAAACATGGCAATAGTAATAACTTAGGACTTAAGTTGTAAGGTAAGAAAAGAAAAATATGATAAAAGAAATAATAGATTGATGAAACTTGAAAATAGGAAAAAATAGGTGGATGTACCAAAGGGGACTTTTTTAAAACAGAGGTAAATTACACCATGTCATGAGATGACACAAAATAAGTAACAGAGGGGGCAGGAGGAGTCGATTTTCCGATCATAAAACAATATGGGCTGTGTTGGGTAAGAATGAAGAAATAATAAAAAAAGGAAAATAAATAAAATGATTAACAGGGGCTGTAAGTAAAAGAAAGAAATGAAAATGGAAGGAAGTATACTATGGTAAGAACACTTGATAATGTGAACAGTCTCTGAAAGTTTGAAAAATGGTGGGAGGTGTTTAAAGAGAAATATATCAACACGTTTTGGAAGCAGAAGGGTAAAGAAGGAAGTAAAATAGAACAGGAATACATGCTGGAAAAATTTGTGAAAGGAATAGAAAAAGGAAGTGATAGAGTAAGAGGAACAGATATAAATTGTATGAGAAAATACAGAAAATATTAAGACACTGTAGAATAGACAATTATTTAAAGGGAAAGAAGGAAGAATGTTTACCCTCTTTAGGAAAGGAGTTAAAAGAAGGGAAAATAAGATGGATGGAATGGAAGATGAGAATGTGGAAGTAAAATGTAAACTAGAAGAAGTTTTGGGGATAGTAGAAAATAGAAACAATGTATATGAAGGAAGAAGTTTATAGGGGAAGGTGGAAAGTAAATACATTTTTCGATAGAGCAAAATGTAAATTATAAGAAAGAAATTTAAGGGAAAGAATTGTAAGAGATTTAAGAAGGAAAAGAAGAATCAGCTTCAGACTCGGGTGGGCTAAGTTACAGATGTAAGAGGATGACTGTAAAGGAAAAATAAGTATTTGTGGAAATAATCAATGTTTGGAGTAAGGAATAGACAACAAAATGATTTGTGCTATGCTGATTAAGTTTATATGGAAGAAAGATGGCAGAAATATTAAAAGCTGGAGACCAGTGAATCTTTATGAAAATGATGCAAAACAGGATGGGCATTGTTTTGGAAGAAGTGATTATAACTAATAAAAGACATAATAGATTATCTTTCACAGAAGAATAAGGATGCAAGGTTAGGTGCATGTGATGAAGCAAAAGCATTTGATTTACTAACTCATGAGGCAGTATGGGATAGTTTAGGGTTTACAGGATTGAGAAAAAAAATTGAAGTATTAAAGTGTTATTATACATCTTAGGTGAAGGTTATCATAAATGTTTGGTTAGGAAAGAAATTAAAAATGTAAAAAGGGGTTGAAAACAGGGGTTTTCAATGAGTATGTATTTATTTGTACTAGTAATGAATGTAGTAATACAAATATGTATTGGTGAAATGAGAGAAGTAGGATGAGAAAGGGAAACACATTGCAGTAATATCTGTGTGCATTTCATATGTAGATAATCTTATTTTTCCATCAAAAATATAGTATGGATAAGGGAAACTTTGGCAAGTATGGAAAGTGGGTTAAGTAAAGCTGCATTAAAATTAAGTATGTCAAAAGTAAAGCACTTGGTGTAATGAAGAGGACAAATTGGATGAGTTTTACTGTGAAAGAGATAAACACATTATGGGTCAGGTTTGGCAAAAGAAGAAAATAACAGAGCAATGGAGAAAAATTCTAGATGAAATAAGGAAGTTAGTTGGTGGAAGACTTTCTGTTTATCCTTTAGATAGAATGTGTACGTGTTAAATATATATATTGGGGAAGCTGGGATAGTTGAGGAATGTATATATGTTTCCTGGAAAAATGGAAAAATAATTGCTAAAGATGTTTTTTTTTTCAGTTTTATTTCTAGATCAAGACTCAATCCAGTTAGATAGGAAATTGTGTATAATAAGAAGTAGAAGAGGGCTTGAATTTAAAACAATCCAGTTGTATATTTGGCATGTGTACACCTTTTGGGGGTATTAAAAATGGTGTAGATGGAAACTACTTTGATAAGGAAAATGTATGTGAAATGTGGAGAGATGGGAAGAAAAAACATAAAAGGAGGAGATAATGAAAAAAATAATGTGATGATGAGATGTAATTATGGAAAAATTAGATTGATTAAGTTGCAAAAGATAGAAAAGAATGATATAACATGATAATGGATAAATATTATTTCATCTGTCCATGGAAGAATTCTAAGGATGGAGTTAAAAAGGCAGTAAATATAGAAGGGAAAGATTTGAAGATTTTTATGAGGCTAGAGATTTTTGAGGAAATTATTGTTGGTTAAGTTGCCTGTAAAAGTAGTGTGAAGTATAAAACAATGGTGGAGAGAAAATGCAAACATCTTAATGATGAAGAAACAACAAATCATTATTTTTGATTGCAAAAAGAAGGAAGATTTTTTTGAAAAAAAATAACTGAATATAAGTGAGAAGGTTTTCAAAGTATAAAATGGCTATAGTATTATATGTGAAATATGAAAAAGAAATTAATGTGGCATTGACAGATGGGCTAGGTTATTGATGGTAAGAGTATGGATGTTGTAGAAAAGTAGATGTGATGAATTGCTGTTATAGTAAAAATAGGAATGATGAATATGAGTTGGCTGAAATAAAAAGGTTATGGAGAAAAGGATGAAGGATAGAAAGAAAGATGTTAAAGTCTGTTAAACTGAAGATGTAGTATACTGAAAGTATTCTATATATTGTAATTGTAAATATTGTTGAAATCTAAATAAAATAGAAGTGGTGTGATGTGTTAATATGTGTGTGTGTGTGTGTGTGTGTGTGTGTGTGTGTGTGTGTGTGTGTGTGTGTGTGTGTGTGTGTGTATATATATAAATAAATACATATGATCTTTCTTCATTTACATTCCCTTTTCTTCATATTCATACTCCTCTCCCTATTTCTGCTTAAAGTAGTTGCATTAGATATGGTATGAAAACTACTCTCCTCGTTGTAACTGATTGCATCTCAACTTTTGATAACCTTAGCCCAAAACCTTTTTTAAGTTTGCGACCCCTTTCCTTGCCTACCTCATAGGGATCCTGTGTCCATACCTCTTAGTCTCTGGGGCAAGAATTCTGGAATAAGGCCAAAGTGATGGAGGACCCAAAATCAAGGATAGAGTTTAAATATTGCTTGTTTCAACTTGGATAGTGTATAGAATAGCATATTTTGCATGAGCATGTATTTTCTAAAGGATATGAAGTCTGAAACTCAAATGTCTGGTATTATTTAGTTGTCTCAATCCTCAACGATTTGCTATAAAACCACAAATTGCACAAGGAACAGACAAAAATGTGAGGCAAAGATCTGGACATTCTGTGAAATTCTGGAAGTTGAGAGGCTTTCCTGTACCTCAGTCTGCCGCTCAGACTTATTTCCAGCACATTCACTGCAACAGGCAGTGTCACATTTTCCACACTGAGTAACATGGACAGTTAGTATATGAGCACACCTTTCTCCATCTGTCAAAGGTATTAGATCTGGTGAAGCATCTTTGACTGTTGACTTAGATGGGTCTATATTATGTGATTGAAGAGTCTCTTCTTTGAACACATAGTAATCGACACATATACAGCAAATGCTGTAAACTGCAAATGGCCACATCCGGAAATGTTTTCCCCGGGGGAAAAATTCAGTTGGCCGTTATTGGGAATTGCCCTTTTCTTCAATGTAGTGTGATCTCAGAGTTTGTATATTTAGTTAGGGGGTGGGGGGAGGGGTGAAGCCTCCCCAGTTGATTAGTATTTTAAAATTTTTTATTTTATTTTACGGCAATGTGAATTATTTCCAGAGGAAAAAATTTGCGGATGTGGTCGTTCGCGGTTTACAGCGTTTACTGTATATGTGTCGATTATTATGTGTTTGAAGAAGAGACTCTTTGATCACATAATATAGACCGACTATGTTATGATAACCATAGAAAAGTTAGAATCAATAAATTCATTAGAATAATAACTTAGTTTTGCTGGAGAAGCCATTCTCCCACTGAGCAATTCACATAATGAGTCAGATGTGCTGGGGAAACCCACAAGCAGTAAATGTATCTGCCATGCAGGGATGCAGTTCTCCATAAACAATTCCTGAACTTGGTGTGCTATATGCGCCATATTGTGCACTCTGATAGTAAGCCGGTGCTTTAAGTGGAATGTGTGCTGCTTGCGTGTGTGTGTGTGTGTGTGTGTGTGTGTGTGTGTGTGTGTGTGTGTGTGTCTGTGTGTGTGTGTGTGTCTGTGTGTGTGTGTGTGTGTGTGTGTGTGCGTTTGTGTGTTTGTGCGTGTGCGTGTGCGTGTGTGTGTGTGTGTGAGTGTGAGTGTGTGTGTGTGCGCGTGTGCGTGGACTCACATGCACTAGAACCTGATCTTGTAGTCTGTTTGTTATCTTGACCGCGGCATTGTTAAGGGGTTTGTATTAGGCCTCAGTCCTGTAATGGCACAGGATGTTGACTGTTGCACTTAAGTAAGGGATCATACATGCCCATATGGTTAGTACATCATCTGTAGGAGTTGGGGTTTACTCTGGTTTTGATTCTTATGTAGTACAGACCACTTTTTCTTTCTTTCTTGTTTTATTTACTCTCCCTGTCCTTGACACTCAAACTCTTCACTGATCCATATATCTATTTGTTCCTCCTTAGTTGGCCAAAAACTGCTTTGCCAGATGTGAAATGAATTGGGCTAGATTATTCTTCTATGGATTGTTCAAATTTTTTGTTACATCCTCCCCTTTTGGCCCACCCCCTCTCCTGATGTGCAGTGATGTCGTGTGGCTCTTTGTCCGAAGACCATCTGCTGACACTGTACTCTCACTTTTTTGGGAGGGCTGAAGGTTACAGCCTTAAGCATGAGTTGCTGTTTCCCTCATAAGCCCCTTTATCTCCTTGGGATAGGTGAACTGACTGAATCACTTCCCCAACCCCCACTGACTCCTCAGGGACCAGGTCCACTAATCAAATTCACGTCAGCTGTGCCACAATCAGAGCTTCCATCCCTCTCTACCATGAAGTAACTCCAGGCCACTTTCCTGAGATGAAAAACTTGAGTATCTTGTGTCATCCTGTATTGCTGTCACTTATGATTCTATAACAGTAACAAGACTTTTATTCATATTAAAGCGTGGTTGTTTTGCCTTTTTAATTTATAACATGCTGTTAAAAATTGCTACAGTTCTCTCCAGATTCATCTTTTCATGAAATGTGCTTTCTTCATAATAGGGCTCAAGCTTTATTCGCTGTGTCAAACCCAACTTGAAGATGACAAGTCACCAGTTTGAAGGAGCACAGATTCTATCTCAGCTTCAGTGCTCAGGTGTGGTTTGCCTTTTGGCTTGCTTTTGAAATGTTGAATTCACTTGCATCTTTTGAGAGTCATAAGTCATAACTGCACTGATGTCATAGATACTTAGTCATAATTTTTTTTGTTATTGGAAGACTTAATGAAATGCTAAGAAATTACTGTACTGCCATTCACAGATGTGTTTGATAAGTACCTGTTAAAGAATCAGCATTCCCCAAGTAAAGTTGTTACACCACATTTTGTTTCTCCTAAACAGTGCATCTTGCTATAATGTTCACTACTGTTCATGTCTGCATGCAATGCCTGAAACCCTCTTAAGCTATTTCTCCAACTGTCTGGTAAATGGGCATCCATATATAGTAGGGTCTCTGAGTGCAGCCATTGTAAAAGGCCTGGTAATATGGGAGTTGCTTATGTTTCTTCTGTGTATCCTGGAGTTGGGAGTACTCCATTAGGAACTGCTGAGTACATCGTTAGAACAGTCAAGCTTCCCACATATGAGCATTGTTTCTCTCAAAATCCAACATCTCACCTCCTGTCTAAATGTGCTATCATTTAACAATGCTAGCACAACCTTCTTTGATTATGGTATCATTAGCTTGCATCCATGGTGCATTATGTTTGGAACCCAAGGATAGTGAACATTTCTGTTTATTAATTTTTTTTTATTTTTTATTTATTTAACATTTGTTGACCGGGAATGTCCGACTAGGTTCCACAGATCCTGTTTTCAGCGGAGGCCCGGGGAGAAATGCTCCAAATGCATGTCTTTGGAATGTGGGAGGAAACCGGAGTACCCGGAGGAAACCCACGCGAACACAGGAGAACATGCAAACTCCACACAGAAGGCACCCCAGCCGAGAATCGAACCGGAGAACCTCTTGCTGTGAGGCGACAACGTTAACCGCTGCACCACTGTGCCGCCTTGTGCAAAAAAAAAAAAAAAAAAAAAAAAAAATTAGCTTGCATCCATGGTGCATTATGTTTGGAACCCAAGGATAGTGAACATTTCTGTTTATTAAGATAGGAGGGATGCTAAGAATCACTCAGTCCTCAGATGTTGCCAGGTTTATCAGAGACTTCACTACATTTTGTGGTAATTGTGTACTCTGTTCTATAGTTTAAGAATATTTTGTGTTTAGAAGTGAACCAGAAAGGAAACACTGATGACAGAATGTGTAATTAAGTATCCAAAGAAAGAAAAAGGTGGCAAGTACAATGTGGAGCTCAATATTTGTAAAATATCTGAAGTTTGGCAACAAAACACTAACAGTCATAAGTTGGTCTGCTTGCATCAACCCTCTCTAGTATCATGGTAGCAACTTAAAGACTGGACACCACAATGTGACAGCCTTCATGCAGAGTAACCATATGGGTAATTCTTAAAGCTACACCATACCATAGAGTATATTGTTCCCTTAACCTAAAGGTATTCACATGATATATAAGATAATATTTATATATATCTATATATGCTCATCTAGTTCTTTCTGCAAACATTATATGATAAACATTAAAATTATTCTCACATTTTTAGAAAAAAAATAACACTTATTATAGTTAAAATTTAATGTTTCAAATATTTGCATTTATCAAGTGGCAACTGTATCACTCAGTCTTTATCATGTTAACCAGTTATAAAAGTCATTCCATTCATATGGCTCCTTGATGGTTCTTCTATATTTGAACACTTTTGAAATTCATACAGTATTATTTATTTGACATTTGTTAACTGGGTTAGTTTGACTGGGCAGCAGCCATTTTTCAGCAGAGGCCCGAGGAGAAAAGCTCCAAGTAGTACATGTAACAATAGTAATCAATTGTAGAATATACATAAACATGTTAGAGTAAGCAAGCATACAGTACAGTCAGCGAAAAAAAAAAGTTAGACATGTACAGTGAAAACATATTAGAGCTCAAATAGTTACATACAGTGCAAAGAAAGATCAACTAAAAAGAGGGTTAACACACATACAAAAATATTTTATATATATATATATATATATATATATATATATATATATATATATATATTTATACACACACTGTGTACAGAAGGTAATCCTAAGACAACTGTTCACTGTCCCAGTCTACAGGGCTGTAGGATGCAAGAAGAAAACTGATATTATTAGATTTGTGAAAGAGAGAAAGCAGAGATGGTTGCAGCAGAGGTATTGGAGGAGAATAAGAGGAGGGAAGATGGGGTTATGTTGGGTGATTGCATAAGCATGACCACAATTTACGAAGGGTATCCTTTAGAACTATTTTAAGAGTAAGGGTTTGGGATCAATCTAACAGTGAGTGATAGCTTATTCCAGGAGTTTGCTACTGAGTAACTGTAAAGGAGTTTGGCAATGTTTTTATTGGGCACATATAGCTGCAGAAGATGCTGTTGAGAGCTACAGAGGGCAGAGCTGGAAGAGAAGGGGTGTATGAGGGAAGTGATAGAGGGGCAGAAGGATGTCTCATATAAGACAGAATGAGTCATAAGAAGTTGAGGTAGTAGTATTTGATGATGAAATTCTAGCCACTGCAGGTTTTTCAAGGCAGTGGTGAGAGCGGTAGGAGTGGTTGGAGGCAAAACTAGCATTTTTATTAAAGGTGAGTTCTAATTTACACAGAAGGTTGGATTGGAGGTGAGTAAGGATAGGGGCTGCATAGAGTAGAGTGGGGAGTAGGAGGGTTTGTGCAAGGGAGAGCCTAGCAGCATTCATGACGTACTTTTTATGTCTGTAGAGCATGCCTAACTTTTGATGAGTCTTTTTAATACACTGCTGAGTATGGAGATTGAACTTTAACTGGTCATCGATAATGACTCCTAGGAGTTTTGTGTGAGTTTCAACAGAGATGATAGTGTTGCAGAAGAGACAGTGAAGGAAGCATTATGTTGTTGCAGAGATTTAGGGAGGAATTGAAGTTTATTTTCTTAGGGTTTAGAAGAAGTTGGTTGGAAATTAGCCATTTTTCAATTGAGTGCAGAAACTCTTGGATGAGGGTGTGAAGATGGTGGATATTGTCAGAGCAGGAGATGATAGTGGAATCATCAGCATATTGTATAACAGAGGAGAGTGGAGAGGAAGAGTGGAGATAATTAATAACGATATTAAATAATAAGGGTCCGGGGATGGAGCCTTCTGGTACCCCTGTTTGTACCTGTAAGAATGTAGAAAAGGTAGATTGCCATTTAACTGCTTGGAATCTATTGGTGAGATAACTGAAGAACCAAGAAAGAGCAGAGTTGGAGACATTAAAGGTAGCTCATTTGGGTAGAAGTAGTCTGTGGGAAACAGTGTTGAAGGCTTTGGATAGGTCGAGAAACAGGCAGGAGATTAACTTACTATTGTCACAAAAGTTACCGATAAAATTCATGAAACAGGTTAGAGCAATAGCTGTACTGTGTTTTGGGTGAAAACCATGCTGTGTGGGTGTAAAGAGGTTTTCTAGCAGAATGTGATTGAGGAGCTGTTTGTGGATGCATTTTCCCAGAATTTTTGACAGGGGAGATAGAATAGCAATTGGCCTGAAATTTGAGGGATCAGTTAAGATACCACCTTTGTGAAGGAGTATGATGTAAAACTTCTTCCAGATGTCCAAGGTACAATGCTTTCCTTGATGGATCTATTTATTAATGTGGAGATGGGGTAGGCGATAGAATTGGTAGCAGTTTTTAGGAATTAAGGAGGAATGTTGTCAGCTGATGGAGAACAAGGTTTAAGTTTGCTAAGAAGTGATTTGATATATGTTGTATGGCTGGGTTTAAAAGAGAAAGAGGTTGTTTGAGTAGATGGAGAGGAGGGGGGGTAGGTAATAGTGTCGCTTTTGGTTAGATTATGGATAGAGTCTATAAAGAAGGAATTTAGAAGGGTAGCAGTATCAGTAAGAGAGTTGTTAGGCCAGGGGTTGAGTGGAGAAGGGTCTCCAGGGTGTAGTAGTTTGTTAATGGATTGCCAGAATTTTTGGGGGTTGGGGATTGCTTAGTGGTTTCTGAAAAAAATGTGCTTTTCAAGGGTGACTGTTTTTGGTTAGATTACTGAGCTCTCTGTAAGTTTGAAGATTAGTGGAAGAATTGGATTTTTTCCATCATTTCCATGCACAATCCCTCTTGTTCATAAGTGTTCAAGTGACTTTTGTTAACGGGAGACCAAAATGACTTTTGATTCTTATTTTTCTAATGGGGGGCCAGGAAGTTGTGTGTGTCTAGAAAGATATTGTTAAAAGTTATGACTGCATCCTCCAGGGGGAGGTTATAAAGGAGGGACCAATTAGTTGAGGAGAGCAAGTGGTTGAAGATATCTGGGTTAAAATTGGAGAGTATACGGCAGTCAGTATATGAGGACATAGTTGTTTCAGCATTCAGTTGTGTTAATGTGGTTCAGAAACATCCAGTGATACTGAACAGTGACTGGCACAATTTCATAATTAGAGCTATTGTGTATCTCTGGAAAAGTCTGTTTAACCAGTGTATGATATATTTCTTGATAAGAGCTATCATCTACTGGTATATAAATTGCAACTTTTACATTTTGATTTTAAAACTGCCCTGTCCATTACACATCTTTGTGTATGACTTAGCCTCAGTCAGTCTTGAGTTTCCACAGTGAAGGACCACAGTGCATTCAATTGATTGACCACAGCGTGTCCTGTTCCTCCAAATGCTTGTTGAATGCATGGATTTTAAATTCTAACAGACTGTTTAGGCTTCAGGGCAGACACTGTTATAGTTGTTTTGACATACTATGCTTGCTTGTTCTGTGTTCTTTGCTAGCTTGAATTCACATTTGTTATTTTGCCTGTGTTGAAGTAATAATGATAAAATAGTGAACTTTGTTTTTGCTTTCCTTCTTGTCAACAGCTAAGGTAGTAAAACCCCATGCGATTGTAATGAAGTGTTTCCATACTCTACTAGACGTAGGTGGCAATTCTCACTTGAGCTGGAAGCACATTAATTCATTATACTTTAACAGTTTGCATGACTTTTTTAATTTATGCATTAGACTCTGGGTAGATTTGGTGAAGAAACTCTTAGTCTTGTGAAAATAAGCACAATTCTTGGCTGACAGACTTCAGACCATTGATGGATATTAGGATGTCATGATGTGAAAATTGCTTGCAGCAGTGTAATGACCGTATTGAAATGTATCGTAATTTGATTACTTATGGATGCTATGAATAATAGCCAGCACAAATGAGGTACTGACTGTCCTGATCCATAGCATCTCTGGTATTTCATGAGGTATGACTGTGTCTTTACTATTACTTTTATGGAATGTATTGCAGATTATAAGCCCTATATGATGAGAAGTTCCAAGCAAAAACATTGTTGTGTGTTTCATAAATTCTTTGTTTGTAACCAAACCATACCAGCCTGGGGGAAATCCAGCATTACCCACACTCAGACTTGGGTTATTGCTATATTAGCCTGTTCTAAGCTGTATGGTGGCTCAGCACAGTGGTCCTACACGCATCAAACTATTATCATAGCAACAGGTTGTGTCTCTGATGTTATGCTGTGAGGCACTTTCATCTGGATGGCTGGGTCAGCTTTTATATTTTATTTGTACACAAAGAACATAAATGAAATTGTTTCACCACTGTGCAGGGCAGGTAATTAACTAATGACAGTTAGTTGCAGTGTATTTTGTACACTAAATCTTCACCATGCACCAGTATGCTGGTTAAAGGCACTGACTCACAGGGCTGTCTTCTCCAAGGTGCAGCATTGCCTGTTTGTGTATTTGGATCATGGATCTGCGTAATGGTATTTCAAAGCATAAAGCTTAGTGTGCTTGATGATGCAAATGTTCTCACTGCAATTCACTGTGTTAAGTTTACCTGCAATTATTTATTGAGGCCAAGTGTAAGATTTTTTGAAATTGCTACATAGCCTGACAATCAGCAATCAATTTATTTTTAAACAGCATATTGGGGAGATTCATAGATATATGCTCACAGTTTATTTTATATTGTAGCTTGGCTGCACATGTTTGCAGATAGCATTTTGTAAGTTTGTGAAGGTAAACTGCATAGACCTGTGCTAACAATATTTAGTAGATTGACTCTGCTAACAATATTTAGTGGTTTATGGTATCCATTATAGAGAGCTAGTCAAATGTAAACACTTAATCTGTTGCTTTCTTTCAAAAAATAAAGTAAAAACGTAAATAGATATAGTTTTTTGTATATTTACTGCAAGGGGAATAATATTAGCAGTAAAAGTTGGATGGCTATTAGTAAAAATCTGGTCCTTTCTTGTCATCATTAAACAAAAAGGTGTAAAGTTGGTATGTTAAGCCTTTAAATGTGTCAGGCAGTGTGACATTGTTTGCAGTGTTGTCATTGTATCATATCTTTTCTTTTTTTTGGTAGCATGCAGTAAATGCTGAACACGATTAGTTAATTTTTGTTTCTTTTTGTGCCAGATGTGATTCTTTTCAATTTTTTTTTGCAGGTATGGTGTCTGTGCTGGATCTGATGCAAGGTGGCTTCCCTTCCCGAGCACCATTCCATGAACTATATAACATGTATAAGAAGTACATGCCTTCTAAATTAACTCGCCTAGACCCGCGGCTGTTTTGCAAGGTATAGATGCTCATGGCTCTTACTTCAAATAATGGAGAAGCTGCGTCTTCTTTTTTCAAAGCTCACTGAACTAGTCAAGCAGAGCAAGTACTGCTTTTTAGTTTTTGATTGAAATGTAAATTGTGGCTGGTTAACATTTCTGTTCATTACAGGCACTGTTCAAAGCCTTGGGCTTGGATGAAAATGATTTCAAGTTTGGCTTAACTAAAGTCTTCTTCAGACCTGGAAAAGTAAGAAACTTCATTTTTCTTTTTGCATTTATTTTGTGTCTTTTGATTGTTGGCAGTGTATTTGTATATTTAAAAATATGTAAGAATGTAAAATTCAGCTTCAAGTTTGTTGAATTTGTATGTTATTTCCACTGTACAGCAACATTGCTGCTAAAGGAGTAAAGGAGATTTTTTTTTTTAATTTGGCCTTAAGAATAAAGAATTCTACTTCTGTCCATGCTAGTCTTCCTTCCTTCCTGCAGACATCAGTGAAAGCCAACTATATCATTTTTTGCATTATTATATCACGCAACATCAAGTCATACAAGCCGGAATAGTCGACTCCTGTGTAACCATCTTAACTAAGTCATCACACAGACCCATTGCAGCAAAGCTACGTTTTTGTAATGGTTAACTGCAGTGAGAGAGGATCGTATTTACATATGCATGTATAAGGTTATTTTGTTTGAAACTGTTTGTCATAACTGGCACCTGCATTCTATGTAACTTATGTACAGGAGTGACATTCAAGGGAAACTGTAAAGTTGTGTGGACCACTCTCTTTATTTATATTCATTTAGGCTGGTAGTTATTTTGCTAGTTAGTTAGTAGTGGTATTCAAGTTAGCTTTATATGGTTGATGCAGGTTAAAACACTACACCAGTAGTTCATTCCAGAGCATAGAGAAGATGAATATGGCTACACATGCACTGCATAGGAAGGCAGTATGCTGGCAGAAATGGTGTGTACATAAAAGGCACATTCTTATGGTACTGTTTTGCAGCATATAGTAAATATAACTTGTTATCCTTAACACAGACAGCTGCTGCAGGCATAGAACTGCATAGTCTTAACAGCAAGGGGATTTGCTTTCGGAACAGAACTTGGAATCATTTAGCATTGACTTAATACATTGTAGGATAAGAAGCAAACATTGTCACATGTAGGAAACCTCCAGTTCTTTGAGGGGTTGTTATGCCAAATGTCTTTTATTAAGTTTGCCAAATTTGAGGCCTAGAAAGTTTACCTGGTAAACATGAATAACATGTCTAGAACTGAGAAAGCAAACACATTCAATGCTGTGACAGTGGGAATGCCTTATCATGCAGCACCTACTTGCTATTATACCACTCCTTTGTGGTTAAGTTCATCACAGGTAGCAATCCACATCCTTCATTCTTCAGTACGTGTATTTCTTTGTCCATTGTGACCTGTATATAGTACCCACTGTACCATCCTTGACCTGTCTTCCACAGATTCTGACAACCATGGACAGACAATTTCCTGTGCTTTCTTCTACTTGTCTGGTTGATATGGGCATCCAGAGACGGTGTAACAACTGCCTCATGTACACAAACAACCCTCTTCTTCTTCTACCACTTAGGAACACAATATCTGAGAAATACAATTGCATTAAGAACCTAGAATCCCCACATGCCAGTACATCTGACACTGAGAAGGTTGTTTGCACAAACACCACACCTCTAACATATTCCACACCTGTACAGTACATTCATACATATGTGGAGGTTCTCAACAAAAACATATCTAAACAAAAGAGACCTCTGAGGCAAACGCACACACACACACATCACAACCCACTGCACCAAGCACCACACATGCCTGCGTCTCACAGCCTCTAAGACCCAGCCACAAACCCAACATGCTAGTCATAGGAGACTCTATTGTGAGACACACAGATGTGCCCCTCACCAGGCTAGACAAGGGGAAAGTTACGGTAAGTTGCTTGTTAGGTGTTAGAATCCGCCATATCACTGTCGCACTCGAGTGTCTCAACAACAGGTACTGTTATAACTCTGTCATAGTCCATGTTGGTGTGAATGACTTGAGGCATACCTCTCTGGACTGTATGAAGAGAGACATGATTGAGCTTGCTGAATATGTGTCCCAGGCATGTGTGTCCCTAGCCTTAAGCAGCATCCTACTGTCACCCAGAATGATGCTTCACTACAAACAGAAAATATTGACTTTAACAATTGGCTTAGTTTCTGGTGTCATTCCAAGGGGATCCAGTACCTGACAACTTGGGAGGACATGATTGACAGACCATGATGTTTTGCCAGAGATGGCCTTCATCTGTCTCCCCTGGGCTTCAGGCTTCTGGCAAAGGCTCTTGCCTCCCGCATAGTGCCTTTTTTGGCAAAGTCATGAGGACAAAATTACCAATATGAAAAATTCTTCTAAACAAAATGTAAAGGTCATGCTGCTAAATGCTAGGAGTCTTAACATGAAACTGCACTTGTTGCAAGCATTCCTCTCCATGGAAGATGCTGACATTTGTGCAGTCACTGAAACCTGGTTTAAAGCTGCGGACAGCACCCCAGCCTTACCAGGTTACTTGTCCTACCATACTTTCAGACCCCAAATGGAGGACTACAAAGCCAGAGGATGTGGAGTTTCAATATTTATCAAAGACATACACACCTCCTGGCTGGTCAAACAGTATGACACACAGGAGACACTCCAGAAGCAGTTAACTGTTGACAAAATACCTATTCAAATCATAGCTAGCTATAGACCCCCAACCATGACTCAGGAGTTCCACTCCACCTATCTGGACTTACTTGAATCCATCAAGATTCAACCCTATACCCAGATCCTGGGTGACTTTAACTACCCAACCATAGAGTGGAAGACATGTTCTAGTTCAAACATGAATTCCCAGAGATTCCTCAACTTCGTCAGTGCCAATGCATTGTATCAGCTGGTCAACACCCCCACAAGAGGTGAAAATATCCTGGACCTGGTATTAATCAACATGAGTAGCCACTGTAGCACCCCTACAGTGTCATCTTCCTTGGTAAGATCCGACCATAAAGTAATCACTTTTGAAGTCACAATCTCCCCTGACCTCCACCTTGCCAGGGTTAAACAAAAAAATTTTCCAAAGCTGACTACAACCTCCTGAGAGCAAGTATAAGCAGCGTCACAGCCACCATCCCTTCAGTTGGAACAAGCACTAATGATCAAGCCTGCACCAAAAAAACTATGCACTCAGCAATACCTGACAGGACCACATCGTCTTCTGCAAGGAAGAGTAAACCTGTCTGCTGGACAGCAGCAATAAACAGACTCTGACAAAAGGAAGAAATTGCTGTCCAGGACCAAGAAGGATCATGTGCCTAGTTGGAATCAATCTGTCCTTTATCTGAACAATTAAATAAGGTTCATAGGTTCATAGGTTCATAGGTTAGTACTAGGCCAACTGCCCTTGCGAGCCATTTTAAGCCTAGCCAATTATCCCCTGCGAGACTCAAACCCTGTACCTTCTGTTTGTAAGGCAAACATCTTAACCATTAGGCCACCCCCCAACCAAGTCACTGGTGAAATCCTCTAAGGTGAACTTTAGAGTCCAAATTGGCCATATCCACTAAGGAAAATTACAAGCCATTCTTCACATATGTCTGCAATCTCAAAAGTAACTCCCAAATCTACTCTGAATTGGTGGTCAAGAATACCACCTACACAAATGCCATAGATATAGCCAAGCTGCTGGCAAACAAGTTCAGTGAAATCTTCACCCCCCTGTCCCCCCATCAGTAAACCAGGACATCCCCAGCACCTGCCCCCCTCCCCTCATCACCAGGGAGCAGGTCATTAATGTCCTCTCAAAGGCAAAAAATACAGTCTCCATGGGACCCGACAGCATCCCTGGCTGTTTCCTATATGAACTCATGCAAGAGCTCTCAGCACCACTAGGCACCCTATTCAACCAAAGCCTGTGCACCAGCTTCATCCCAGTAGAATGAAGGACAGCCACTGTCATCCCTCTACACAAAGGTGGAGTGTCCACTGACCCTGGCATTTATAGGCCCATCAGCATAACTAGCCTCATCTGCAAGGCCATTGAACGCATTATAGTGGAGCTTATAAACAAGGACATTGGCAACCTCCAAATACTTGATCCCACTCAGTTTGGTTTTGTCAAAGGGAGATCATGTCTGTTAAACTTGGTCACCTTCTTCAAAACAGTCACCAAAGCCATGGATGAGGGGAAAACAGTGCATACTGCCTACCTTGACGTAGCCAAAGCCTTTGACACTATTCCACACGGGCATAACAGATAAACTATCCCAGCTAGGCATCAATCCATATGTTACCAGGTGGGTAGCTAACTGGCTCACTGATAGAACCCACTCATTCAAAATAGGGGAAGCCACCTCTAGTAGTAGCCCCATAACAGGCGACATACTCCAAGGATCAGTCTTGGGACCTCTACTGTTTGGGATATTCTTTTCTGAGGTGCAAACCAAAACCAGTGGTCTGTGGCTGACCAAGTTTGCAGATGACTGCAAGCTGGACATGGTCATAATTTCCCCTAGTGATGTGAACATCCTTCAAGAGAGCCTTACCCAAACTAATGACTGGTGCCAGAAGCATGGCCTCAAACTGAATGCCAAGAAATGCATCATTATCCCCTTTGGGGAAAATGACATCTCCACTAATTATCACATTAATAACAGCGTACCACGCATGCAATCAGTCGTGAGGGACTTGGGCACCCAGAGTTTGATAGCAACCTAACTTTTGACCACTGCATTGTCTCCATTGTATGGAAGGCTTTCTGCATGGCCCACCTCATAAGTAAGGGTATTTCATCCAGGAACAAGTAGATCATAACATCCCTGTACTCCTCCCTTATCAGACCTCTTATCGAGCACAATGCCTGCTTCAGCTTGTACCTTGCCAAGCACATGCAGCAGTTGGAGATACCACAGAGGTTCCTGACCAGTAAAATCCAGGGTCTCAAACACCTATCCTGTACGGATAGGCCAAAAGCCCTGTCCCTTTACTCAGTCTCGTACAGACTGCTCAGGGGTGACCTGTGTTTGGCATACAAGGCCATGTCAGACTCAGCCTTGATGGAGTTGCTGTATATCCGTAAGTCAAACTCCACTCATGCAACCTGCACGCAAGGCCTCAACCTGGTCTGTAACATTAATAGAACATGTTGGGGGGATAGATTTGTATCCCCATCTGAGGAATGGACTCCCTCTCCATGTCAAGTACAGTATCTCACTACCCTCTTTAAGAGCAACCTGGACGACTGGATGAGAAACAGAAAATATACCCGTGGGATCCCACCCGTGAACCCTCTGGACCGGAAAACAGGTGCTGACTTTGTAGGAACATGGGTGAAATTCTTGGCTAGGCATATAAGGGCCTCTGGGCCAATAGCCTAGTGTCGTTCTGTGAACCTATGAATGAATCTATGTATGTATAACCTTTTTTCTGTAAACTGTTTCTCAAGAAACAAACACATTGCATTTGTTGAAGATAGATTTCATTGCTATAATGTATGTGCTATGAGGTGATTTTAGTATAGTCATCGCTCAATCACAGCTATGAAAACAGTGGTCACCATATTGTGGGAAACCTCATTTTGATTTGCAGCCCAGGAAAGAAAATAGTGGGTGACAAAGTATATTACCATATAGACCAAATGTCCCCAGACATGACTACTTTTAATAGACCTAAGGACTACAGTGATCATACAAGTGTTTCTGAAAGCAACAGGGACAGTTACAGAGCCAAGGCGAGACATCTGTAGAGTAACCCAATACTGAGAATGACATAGGGCTCACATACCATGTGGAAGGGTTAAACCTAACAGAAAACAGGGTACAACCTGACAGGAAAGAGGATATAGTGCAGAACACAATGCTGTCCTGTTTGGGGACCTTCATCTGGCAAGGAACACAAAACAGGGCAGAGTACATTGCAGTCCTATTGGTGAGGGGGGAACTGAACCTGACAGGGAGCAGAGTGCAGGGCAGGACAGGTTGTAGTCCTGCTGGGGTGAGGTCTCAACCTGTCAGAATAGAGAATGGTGTCAGCCCATGTTGCTGCCTTGCTGCTTACCATACACAGCCGTGTGTACCAGCTGTTTATAGACTGCAAGACAATGCTACAGGGGACTATGAGCTGTCTGTTACACCAGTCGTAATCTGTGATGTCAGCACAGTTTGGACACCGAGCACTGGTAATGTCCCTCTTTAAGAGAAGTTGAGAGAACCCTTATACCTGGTAGTGGTTTGTATGAGGGAATTGGAGTAATGATGACTGCACAGGTGTCTGTAGGGGATGCCCCAGGTTAGTATATGTTCCATTACTGTAGGACAGTAACCTTCTGCTGTAAATGATTTACTCATAAAAACACATATGCATGTCTGTCATCCAGGGACATTGGAGCTGCAACAGTGTCAGACCTTATAACATGTGTGTATGTGCCCTTAGGCTGTGTTTGCAGCTGATGTTCAGCAGTATGTGTCCCACTTGGTGATGAGAATCACACCTGTGATCTAGTGTTGCCACAGGTATGCTATGGTTTTTTTTTGCATTCATAGGTTCCAGTCATAGAGGTGCCACCACACCAATAGGTTAGAACATGCCTGATATCAGCAGGTCACTGGCAGCTGGCAAAAATGATACCAAGAATATGACACAGTCTGATGACACATTGACACTGTTGGCACTGCTAATATTGGAGGGTACAGTCATATCACCCAAAGCTAAGATGATAGTGATGGAGCTCAATGAACCTCACCCATCCTCTGTGTTAAGCACACACATCCCTTCCCTGTCAGCTCCACTTAGGGAATGCAGATGTCACACTACAACTAGTATCAGAGAACTACTGTGCTTCTAAGTTCTCTGCACCTAGAATAAAGAAGAAGTGTGTTGATGGCAGTCACTTCCATGCCTCCAGGACATTCCCAGACTAGGGTGTCACCCTTAGCTTCAGTCAGTGGCTGGGCATGTCAGTGATCCAGGCACAGACAGTTACTGTTCACAATTATGCTGCATGGACTGTTTGAGAAACTGCAACCACTTCAAGGACTGCAGGATGTCATGCAATCAAGCAAAGAAATGTGAAAACATGAAACTGTGGCATCTAGAGACCTAGAGCTGACAGACCTGCAGAGGGCAGTGGTAACTCTGTTGCAACCACTGACACACCATGTTGATGGATGCCTGCCATATCCACACTAGGAGATAGATGTATAATGCACAGTCACATGTAAACAGACACAACATTCTAAACACATCATCACTGTCCATACTGTCAATGACTGCCTCTGTCACTGGGCATGGGCATATCCATGGTTGTGACAAACACTGCTCCTGCTCCGCCTTGGGGATCTCTGACCAGACAACCCACTTAATGTCCCACAGTTCAACACTAATGTTCTCCCCTGTATTCCTAACAAATGCAACACCAATGTATGGTCATTGACAGAGTCATGGATGCCAACATTCTACTACCACTCCACATGGGGAAGGGGTGCAGAAGGGTTCTCTACGTACTCCTGACATGGTATATTATCCATTGGACAGAATGCCTCCAGTCCTAATACTGCAGGACCACAAAGTACACCTAGACAGTGTTCAACTCATGGACCCCATCATTTGAAGCTGTAATCCCTGACTATTCCAAACCTTCTAGTTGTGTGCATGGTGATTGCATCTTCTACATAACCATTCCACCTGTGTTCGCATTGTTGTCCCCTGTCACTGTGCCCCACCTAACCCATGCAAATGATAATGACTTGAGTCCTGCCACTGCTGTGCCCTGTGTGTGTATGTTAATGTCTGATGCACAGCGTTGCCTGTAAGTGCATTGCCTGTAAGTGCACTGTACTGCATAGCCTGGATGTGTTATTGCATGCATCAGTTTTATTCTGTGTTGTCCTTGTCACAGCCCAGTTGTGGACCAGATGCCACCTCTTTGCCAGTGACACAACATATTGCTTGTGCCCTTGCCTGGCATAAGGTAGTACTGCAGCTGGTTCCTGTGATGATTTCTCACCAAACTCTTCATCCTGTGTTGCTACATGTATCTCTGGCTGTCATACAGTGCCCCATGTTGTGAATGTAGCTGCTGTCATGGCAACATATTGTACAGCTTGGCACAAAGCACAAATATCTCAATGCAGGTGTCTTGAGCAAACTGCAGTGTGCCACCATATGTACTGAATAATCAGATGGGGCTTTCAGAAGTTCAAACTCATGTTTGACAATGAGCCAGTCTGTGACACTCCAGTATTACTCACCATCTCCAACATGGTGTGGGGTCTACATATGGTGGTCATCAGCCACAGTTCCATGGCATGTCCTACTTCACCTACAGCACAAAACAGTGGAAACTTGGTATAGTTGGCCTGCTGCCTACATTCATTTGAACAGCATTTCAAAGAACAGTTTATCAAATGGAAGAAGAAGGTGTATTATACTTCTTTGCACTTACACACTATAGTAGATGTGAGTTGTACGGAGCAAAGAGATGCTGTTGATAAGAAAATTAGGATCAGATATGAAGAAATTGTTCTTGCTTAAAGTTTAGGCATAAGATGGAAAGAGGTGAAAATGAGCCTTTATAATAGGCTTTAAAAATCAGAATGTAGAAGCATAATATAGGAAAAATGACCTTATAAGACAGAAATGATGTAATGAAAAATTAGTATGCGATAGATAGCTGTGTTTATTTACTTTTTATTTATTTTTTAATTTGTTAATCAGGTTCGAGCACTAATCCAGATAAGCTTTCTTCAGCCACTGCGTGGTGTTACTTTATATGTGCATCAGGATTTTTTCAAGCAGTTTGCACATAAGAAAACTGCGGTAAAGGGGAAAGTGGAGTATAAAGTTAATGAATAAAAAGGAAAGGTTTGGCAGAATAGTGTGTTGAACAACCATATTTAGGCTGTATGCATATACAATGCAAAATAATATTGTTTTTTTGGAGAAAATCAAAAGAAAAACTAAATCTGAAAAAATATCAGAGATTAAGGAAAACACTGGTGGTATTCATAAACAGTGTACCAAAAAAAATATATTGCTATGACAAGTGATGCCCATTTCACTTCTATCAAAGCCCCACCTGCTCAGCATGGCATCTGGTATGTTGACTGGAATGGCTTTTACTCCATCAACAGCTAGGTGGTATGCAGTGCACATGGTATTATATATAACGTGTTTGTGTGCCATCCAGGCAGTGGCCATGATATTCACATCTGGCACACATGCTACCTATGCACACATTTCATGTGGAGGTGATTTCCATGGGTCATCTAGTTAGTAGGTGCACAAACTGTTGCTCAGAACCAGCAGTACATAGAGACATAGACACTGTCATTGTTGGTAGCCAAAATACCACAAGACACTTATCCTGTGGATGCTGCCTGACAGCACACTGAACAACTCCATTGTGTCTCTGATATATCACTTAAAAGAAACTCCATATTTTCTCGTGGAACTTGCACATACTGACTGAGCTTTCTGCATTTCTTAAAATTATGAATTTAGTTTAGTCATTTGTAAATTCAGAAGGCTTGGACATAAACGACTTTTAACAGGAGTGATGTAGGGACACCACATCATGAAATGATCCTAATCAAAACTGCACAGTATGCAAGTGAAGACCGAAGGAATTAAACTCAGTATCCAGAAGGAAGAACAGTTAAATCTCTGGCAAAGCCATTAGCCATCATTTTAACAGGGAGCGCTCTTAAAAATCATTTGTCTAGGCAAGAGGCAAAATAGTGCCCCTTCTTACCAAGAAGTGCTGAGTGGTAAAGATGCAGGAAATTATTTGTACTTGTATGTCCCTGTCATTATTTTTGTCAGTAAGGTAGTCCACACAATTTTAGAAACTGAGCAGTCTCCAGACGTGGCTCTTGAAGTCTTATTTAAAGACTAACAGTATAGCAATACAAAAGTCCTTTTTCCTCCTCACTCCAAATATTGGGAATTAACATTGACTTTATTTATTTAATAATTTGCTTACTGGTGGGTTTATCTTGCAGGACGTTTTCAGCTACTCCCTGGTCCACAAGCCAAGGTCAAAGTCTATATACTTTGCTAAACTCAGAATAGCCCTACAATCAGCTTGACTTTGGGTTGACTTATATACTACATGTTTTGCCACCAAACAAAACATGATGGCTGTTAATGCATTCTGCACAAGTATGTCCTTTTTGTAGAAAATAAATAATTTCAACATGTGTGACTTGCCATACCTGGTGTGTGTGTGTGTGTGTGTGTGTGTGTGTGTGTGTGTACACACACACACACACACACACACACACACACATATATATATATATATATATATATATATATATATATATATATATAAAGAGTGGGTGTTTGTTGGAAGGAGAAATTAACTAACATTTTCCTCCACTGCAGCCTTTAACCAAGCCAGGCGTTCTATAAAAGTATTGTGTTTTGTCCATTTAGTTTGCAGAATTTGATCAGATTATGAAGTCAGATCCGGAACATTTGGCGGAACTCATTAAGAAGGTCAATCACTGGCTCATCTGTAGTCGCTGGAAGAAGGTTCAGTGGTGCGCACTCTCCGTTATCAAATGTATGCCAGATTTTGATTATAAATATTTAATAGCTTGTTTCAGTTATATTTAATGAGACTGTGCAATTATTTTCATTATGTGCCTAGACAAGAACACATTATTCTATTGACACATGCAAGTGTGCATCCAGGGCAAGCCTATTAGTCACAAGCATAACACTGGAACCACAGTTTCTATGCAGGTTGTATCTGTATCTGTATCTGTTAGATTTTGCAGTGCAGAGAGCTGTTACCTCCTGTTAGTTATTTTTCCTAATTAAATAAAGAAAAATGTGACAAGGTTTGACATCTAGTTCACTATGTTCTTAACAATTTTCTGTGGAAGCTGTTAAATGTTAGATTGTTTTATTATGAGCATTAAACATTATTTTATAATGAGTATTTAAACATGCATAATATAAGAATTATGTTGTACAGCTCACTACCATAGAAATAATTAGTATAGCATTGTTTTGTGGTACCCCAACATTTTATCTTTGCTTAGTCTTATTGTACTACAAGAAGCAGTAAAATCTGCAGTGTGCTAATGAGAATTACTGGGGATCCAGCTGTTGACTTCCCAGGTTGTTTTTGAAGGCATATTCATCCACATTTTCTATTTGTATATTAATACTGAGGATCTGACTTTTGATGTCACAGTTTTTAAAGTTATAATTCCCCAACCCTTACCTTGTGTACACTGTTTTTTTTTCTTATTCTGAAATTGTCCGTTACTGGAACATTCCAGTGCTAGCTTCACAACATGAATAGGAAGTTCACCATGTCTGATTTCTGAGGCCTTCTGCAATGGGTATCTACCTGATTTTTCCTCATTTGTTGTCTCCAGTTTTGTACAGTTCAGTATTTTCTCTAAATTTGCTGTCTAAAGGATGTGTGAATTTCTTGACGGCATACTTCATGCTATTACGCTGTTGGCAAGGAGGGTATGCTTGACTTGCAATCAACAGTTCTTTTCTTGTTCAGATGTTATGGATCTCAGTCCTACTTTTGGCTTAAGAAAAGTTCCTGTATTCAGTGCTTAGCTTATATAAACTTTAAAAGTATTGATGTAGCCATCAGATCACTTTATATATATATATATATATATATATATATATATATATATATATATATATATATATCCTTAGCACACATACACACATACAAAGGGAAAGGAATATCATGTAGCTAGAAAGCTGGTTAACAAGTTGAGGAGTTCTGCATGCTCATCAAACTTTAATGAACTATTCTACTCCATGGAACTTGAAAGCAGTGATGTGTAGAATCATGTTGACTGAGTTTATACATGCTGTTTCAGTGGCTTTAAAGTTAACCTCTTGGAAGACAGACTTCTTTTTTATGTAGGACAGACTACAGGGCTGTTCAAACCGAATGACTTTCATTAATGAATGTCTAAGTAGCATGAAATGTAAAAAAGAAACTGGTGCTTTATAAGACATTCCTGGACCTATAGGAGGAATATTTTTTTCTTTCAGTGGTATAGAGCGTTTTGGTGTGTGATGCATTGGTAGCTGAGAAACATTCCTGTCTACACCTGTCCAAATATATTTTGCAGATGCTTTTCAATATTTCTTATGTTTAGATGTTTACATATCTTAAATGGAGGACATTTCAACAGAGAAAGCTAGCAACTGTAGTGTTTAGGAGCCAGTAATTGTGTGGCAAAAGTAAGCATCACAACCCAGCTACAGGGAACCAAAGTTTACAAAATAAAGTCAAATACAACAGGCACTGAACTGTAGAAAGTGCCGGTATGTACATGTTAAATGCATGCACAGTATATTATATGACCCCCATACAACAGAAAAGCCATGGAGGAGCACCAAAATGCTTTTATACGGTGATATTATTTAGAAAAAGTAAGCATTCTTTTTCTTAAAGAATGTCATTTTATAATAGTAATAAACCACTCCTCTGTGTGGGTAGCACAGGATTTCCCCACAGTTGGCTTTGTTTAATTACTTGAGCTTTGCTGCCTTGATCAATCCACCATACCCTCCTTACAAATGCTGTGTTACCCATATTTAGTCACAGATTGCTGTTAAACTGTTGCTGTCTGCATACTGTAAGCATTGATTGTTTTGGCACTGCATTGTTTGCTAACCTTGCATTACACTGCTGTTTTCTTTTGCCTTCTCTGGAGTTTCTCTGTCCTGTGTCTCCACTAAAAATGAACATCAGTCTATTTGGATAATCTAAACAAATAAAAATCAATCGGTTAATTAACTTATACTACCATTATATAACCAAATCTGCATTAGTTGTCCTATCTCTCCCTCCAGGATGGGTGAGCTGGCATTGCTTACTCAATCCCCCACCCCACCTCCCCGCTAGCTTCTCTGACACACAGATCTCTAACTGAGCCCAGGTTGTCTGAGTTACAGTCATGGCTCCATCCCTCTGTGGCACATGGATGGTTTGTTTCTGACTTGTTTTTTTTTGTAAGAAGCCAGCATTGCTTTCTTTTTAGCATGGTGTGTGTGTGTGGAGTACTTTATTTATTTATTTACTTATTTATAATTGTTTGCCTGGGTAGTGCACTGATCAGTGCTGACCAATTTCAGACTCAGCCTGGATGAAATACAAAATGTTTCAGAATCAAAAATGGCAGAGCTGTAAGCAGTAAAAGAACAATTCCGATAGGTTGCATAAAAGAACTCTAAATTTACAGTATAATAACCAAGCAAAGTGTAATGTATAATGTTTATGTTAGTTTCTAAAGTGGATCAACCTTCAGTAATTGTGTGAGTGGAGTAGAAGAGTGGAAAGAAGAAAGAGATAGTGTGTTAGGTAATATGTCCAGTGTTGAAAGAACATTTGACTTTGATGTTGAGATGATTTTTGAGTTATGTTCTGAATTCAGAGTTTGTGTTGATATCCTTTAGGCTGACAGGGAGAACTTGCCAAAGAGTAGGTACCTGACAGGAGCATGTGTGTGCAATGTTATAGAGTTTGATTCCAGTTGTAGGGGGCGTGGTTTGTGATTAGTGACTCAGATTGCATGACGAGTTTTTTTTTTTTCATGCAGTTTATTTGAAAGAGGAGTAATTATCTGGAGGGAGGTGGAGTAGTTTGTAGAGTTACAATAGGTTAAAGCTTTGTTTTATAGGTAGCTGTGATAAACTGAAAGGCTGCCAGCCCAGCCAGATAGAATTTTGTAGATAATTCTATGTCACTGTAAATATTAATATAATCCATAGGCTTTTTTTACAAATGTAAAGAGAACTATATGCTATGATTAATGTTGTACTGAGCTTCAAAAATGTAACCACAGTGCACCCTGCTGGAAGAAAGCTGTTAAGTAAAGAATTTTACAACTGTGTTTGATCTCAAGTTCGGAGACAGGATGTCTGGGTTAGGAAATTCTTTTTATTGTTTTAAGACAGAGGTAATTACTAGAGCTTGCATGTAAAGTGTCCTTTATTGCTGTGGTTTCCTGGCAGGTGCAAGATTGCAAATATATGTTAAATTTTAAGTTCTGTGAGCCTGGGAAACTTCAGTGCAGGTGTCAAGAATGATGTAATCTGAAATGACTCAGCAGTACTGTGTATTATCAATTTAAAGGCTATCTTAGAAAAAGAGAATAGTATTTTGCATCTTGTCTTGGATCTAGTAAGAACATCCACTCACCAGCACTTTCTTGCTCTGTATGTAAGTAGTATTTAGAACAGTGAGTTCTCTTAGAGATAGATAAGAATAATACCAGATTAGTCTAGCTGTTTTCTATATTTATGTCAGACTATCCTACGATATTATTTTAAAGTATTTTCTGTGATTTGTGAGGTCTCTAATGTCATTATGTTGAAGTAATAATTATGGGCTAGTGTTTTTATTATTTACTATTAAATATTTTTAAACCTTTCAACTGTGGCTGTTTTGTGTAGAGATAATTTAGGCTGTTTAGTACTTGCATGTATATGGTGATACTGTACAAAGCCACTTCAATAGCCTTGCTGTTCATCACACTTACTAAGTGGATAATAATAATATTGCATAGTAAAATTGGACACCCTTTGGTAAGGCCTTTATAGTAGCTGATAGTAGTGGCTGGTGGCAGTCGGTACTACCTTATAGTCTGGGCAGAAAGGGGGCATACCCAGAGAACCTGTGCCAGCCTTCCCCAGGAGTGCCTGTGTGTTTGTATATAAATCAAATCTCAGAGTGTGTGTCAGCTACTTGGGCAGGGACAGGAAGTTCTGGTTGAACAGAGGGGGTGTTGGAGGTTTTGGCTTGACCACTAGGCCGAGATTTGAACCCTGTAATTGTGCCAGTGGGGAGTCTTATTGGGGATCTGAAGAGAAAGGGAGAAACCAGCCCCAGTCTGACTGTGATCTCTTTGTGCTCTTAAGAAAAATTGTACTTTACTGTGTGTGCACTTGTTATCCTTCCAATGTGCATGCCCCTCACTGGTGTTAGTGGTGAGGATTGAGGCTCCTTGATTACTGGGCCAGTGCACGGGTGTCACAGTAGCCATTAGGCTTTTTCTAGGGAAATGCAGTGACACTAACAGAGGGGTGAGTTTCTAGTAAATCTGTAGATGCTGTTGGAGAGTGTCCAGAGTGTTGTGGTGTTTTTCATAGATACAGATATGAAAACAGATAGTCCATTTCTAGCTGAAAGATGAGAACCGCTTTGCCAGTGGCTTATTAAGATGCAAAAGGGGAAAGGGTTTTTTTTTTTTTATTATTTTTTTTTTTGTCTCGGAAGAGGAGGGAGTTTATTATTGCTCTCTAGAAATGGAAGTTTAGAGACAGATCAAGCCATAATCCTAGATAATTGAAGGTAGAAGTTATTTCTTTGGTATGGTTATGCATGTGTAAGATAGTTAAAGAGTCAGGTGCTTGGTGAGTTTTCTGTGGAGTTCTAGAAAGCATAGTTTTGTTCTTGGAGGATTGAGAAATAGTTTATGGTTTATGAGCCACTGGTGGAGATCATGTAAGTCTGACTGGAGTTGGGAATGAACCTTGATGTGAGAGTGACTTGATCAGCAAATAACCATGATGTCTGCATAGAAGATTTGTGGAAGATGGGGAGATCAGAAGGAAATTTGATCATGAATATGTGAAATGGAAAGGGTTCACAAATGGACCATTGTAATATACTTTTGATAATAGATGCAGTTTCTGGTTGGGAAGATCCTGTTTTAACTTGAAGTGTTTGTCAGTGAAGGCATTTTAAGCCATGGAGTGCTGTCTATGCTGATACCAGTTTAATTTTGTCTGTTTAGGATAAGATAGTGGGCAATGAAGTCAAATGCCTGTGTCAGGTCTATAAATAGGGTACCTGTAAGGAGACCTTTACCAGTGTTTTGCAGAATGTTATCGGTTAGGGACCAAAGTGATGTCATAGTACTTGCTTCCTGACCAGAATCCTTATTGTTTGAAGGAAAGGAGGTAGTACTGCTGAATGTAGTGAGAAAGATGGGTGTAGGCCAGTTTTAATAGACATTTGCCCAGAGTTTGGAGAATGGATATTAGATGAACCTGAAAGGTATCTTTTGCATTGGTTTACTTTGGGATGGGTTTAATTAGAACAGTTTTCCAAAGTTTGGCATGATGTTTTGTGTGAGGCATATATTTTTATGCATGTGTATATATATATATATATATATATATATATATATATATATATATATATATATATATATATATATATATATATATGGGTTCCATACACTAGATCAAATTTTCACTAATTCGAAATAGTGCATGGAATGCTCACTGCAGCGAAAGTACACTTAATCGAAACTGCACTTATGCGAAGTTCAGTACAACAAACGGGTGTTTTGAACTTCTGTGCAGTACTCACAGACCTTAGGGTTAGGGCACGGGTCATAGTAAGGGGATAGCCCCCTTACCATGACCCGTGCCCTAACCCTAATGTCCGTGATGACTGCAGCGCAGTGAAGGACATAGCAATGTCCTCCACTATGGTGCGATAATCACAAACTTTAGGGTTAGGGCATGTGTTAGCGTAAGGGGATAGCTTTACTAACTATCCCCTTACCGTAACCTGTGCCCTAACCCTAAGGTCCGTGACTATCGCACCATAGTGGAGGACATAGCTTGTTTTGTATGTCCTCCACTGTGCTGCGGTGTTTTTGGTGAAGTGCACTTACGCAAAAGTTCACTTTCGTTAAAGTGAACGTTCGCAGAAGTGAGGCTTCCTATTACAAGTTCGAAGTAGTGAACTTTCATTCTTGTAATAGGAATCCATATATATATATATATATATATATATGTATATATATATATATATATATATATATATGTGTGTGTGTGTGTGTTTGTATTTATATATATATATATATATATATATATATATATATATATATATATGTGTGTGCGTGTGTGTGTGCTTGTGCATGCGTGCTTATTTTTATATATATATATATTCTCAGTATGGAGAACATCGATGTCTGTGCTGTGACTGAAACCTGGTTCAAGGCTCCTGAGAGCACCCCAGCACTATCAGGTTTTACCTCATATCATGCGTTCCGGCCCCAAAATCCGGACAACAACAAGAAAGGAGGGGGGGTGTCCATATTCATCAAGGACACCCACACCTCAAGGTTGATGGCAACACACGATGCATCGGAGACCATCCAGGTGCAATTAACCATAGGCAAGACTGCTCTGCAATTTATAGCATGTTACAGGCCACCCTCTCAAACTCAGGAACCTCACATAGCTTTCCTGAAAACACTGGAGGGGATAAATGTATCTCCAAACACCATCATACTAGGTGACTTCAACTACCCTAATATAGACTGGGATCACTACTCAAGCCCAAACACTCTAGCCCAAAGGTTCCTGGAGTTCATAAACTCAAATGCTATGGAACAACTAGTCACTATCCCCACAAGAGGTGAAAACATACTTGATCTCATCATCACAAACATGGGATCACAATGTTCAACACCGGTAGTATACCCCTCACTGGTGAGATCAGATCATAAACTAATCTCACTGGAGGTCCTCATCCCGCCCCCACCTGAGATAAAAAAGACCACAGTGAAGAACTTCTCAAAAGCCGTCTTCACACTTCTAAAGACTAGTGTGGTCACCTTTAAGGCCACCGAGCCGGCGGCAAACATTACTCAAGCCGCTGAATCACTTACAAATGCCTTCTACCAGCACCTACAGGACTGCATGGATCAGGCAATCCCAAACAAAACAAAGACTCTTTGTACCAAAGGCAAGCGTCCAGCCTGGTGGACCCCAGCCATAAACAAGCTCTACAACAAAAGGAGGAAGCTACTACAAGATAGAGCAAAATCCTTAAAAGGTAAGACACCTCTGATCATTATAAGTAAAAAACTAAGAGCTCTCATAAAATCATCCAAGGCAAATTTTGAGAGAAAAATCGCTAAGGACTCAAAAGACAATCATAAGGCCTTCTTTAGCTATGTTAGAAACCTGGGAGGAAACTCCCAGATATGCTCAGAATTAGTTCAAAATGATGTGAAAATTACTGAACCTACAGACATTGCCAACATACTGGCTGACAGGTTCAGTGCAAACTTCTCCCCCCCCAAAAGGAGAGATATCTATACTAGAGGATTGTAGCCCCCCAAACATCTCTCACGCCCAGGTGAGAACTGCTCTCTCTCCAAGGCGAAAAACACAGCATCCATAGGACCGGATGGTGTCCCCGGCTGTGTGCTCCACGAACTCAACGAGGAATTAAACCCGCAGTTAAGACAGCTGTTTAATCTTAGCCTCACCTCAGGATACGTACCCGAGGAGTGGCGCACGGCAACTGTGGTCCCACTTCACAAAGGCGGTGCCTCCACCGACCCTGGAAATTACCGTCCCATCAGCTTGACAAGCCTGATCTGCAAGGCCATGGAGAGGATCATAATGGAACTCATAAATAAAGACATAGGGAACTTGCAGACTTTGGATCCAACCCAGTTTGGCTTTGTCAAAGGCAGATCATGCCTTTTAAACTTGGTTGACTTTTTCAAAACAGTCACCAAGGCCATTGATGAGGAAAGGCAGTCCATACAGCCTACCTCGACCTGGCAAAGGCTTTCGACACAATACCCCACTCAGGTATCATTGAAAAACTCATCAGCTTAAATGTAAACCCATACATCACAAGATGGGTTGCAAACTGGCTAAGTGACAGAACCCACAGGGTCAGAGTTGCTGGCGCCATGTCAGACTCAAAGCCTGTCACAAGTGGTATCCCACAGGGCTCAGTCCTGGGCCCACTCTTGTTCGGCATCTACTTTTCTGAAGTACAAGCAAATACAGGAGGGTTATGGCTGACAAAGTTTGCAGATGACTGCAAACTGGGCGCCATAGTCGAAAACACATCTGACACAGATATCCTTCAGAAGGGTCTCACAGAAACGGATAACTGGTGCCAGAGCCATGGCCTAAAGTTAAACGCCAAGAAATGCATAGTCATACCCTTCAGGAAAAACAAGGTTACCCCTAGCTACCATATAGGTGGCAATCCACTGAGCACAGAAGAAGTGATCAGGGATCTGGGGACCCAGGTTGACAGTAACCTATCGCTTGACACTCACGTTGCTAAAGTAGTTAGGAAGACCTTCTACATTGCCCACCTGATCATGAAAGGATTCACATCTAGATCAAGGGAGGTCATCGTCCCCCTGTACTCATCACTCATCAGACCAATGATTGAGTACAATGCCCCATTCGGAATGTATCTGACCCGACACCTGCAGCAGCTGGAAAGGCCCCAAAAGTTCCTCACCAAAAGGATAAAGGGTCTCAAAAATATGTCTTATGCTGCCCGACTGAAAGAACTGCAGCTCTATTCAGTCGCTTACCGATTGCTCAGAGGTGACCTGTGCCTTACATACAAGGCCATGTCAAACCCAGAATTGATGAACATGCTTCACCTCAAAAAATCTAGATCCCTCAGAACTACAAGGGCGGGAGACTTAAACCTTGACACGGTTATTAATAGGATGTGCTGGAGGGACAGATTCATCACCCAGAGACTCCCTATGCTGTGGAACAAAATCCCGGTACATGTGAGGCAGAGCACCTCACTGGCCTTGTTCAAGAGAAATCTTGACCAATGGATGGGAGATCGCAGATATACCCCAGGGATTACCTCAGTGTCACTGCTTGACAGAGGCACAGCAAAATAATGGGCATAGTTTTCTTCAAAATAAAGGGGTGGCGAAAGCCACAAAACTCTAGGCTAGGCTTATAAATGCCCTTGGGCAGATAGCCTAGTATGAACCTATGAACCTATATATATATATATGTATATATATATTTATTTAGGGAAGAAGAAGACATAGCTGATCTCTGCAGTTATTTGTGAATCAGGGGTTTATGTTGTCAGATACAGAAGGAGTGTTGATGGGAATATTTATGAGTAGAATAGAGAATTCTTGGGAATGTATGTATTTGAAGAGGAAGAGAGGGAAAGATGCTGGTGGAGTGGGTGATTCATGATCTGTGGGGTGTGTGCAGTTTGATATGAAATTGCTAAATTATTTAAGGAGATCTTCTCAGGAGTGTTTTGTTCTACCACATTGAGTGGCATTTGTAGGGGGGGTTTCAAGAGGAAATTTCTTCCTATATGAAGGTTAACTTCTTTCTAAAAGTGTTTGGGGTAATGTTTCTTTGTTTGGAAATTGCTTTTGTGCCTTCAGATGGACTGCTTGGTTAGGTTACATAAGGCTATAAAGGCGGCTTGATTCTCACTTGAGGGAATTTGTTTCCATTTTTGCTACACTCCCTCTCTTAGAATGAGGAAATGTTTTAGTTTGGTGGATTGCCTTTCATTTTTGGTAGGTTTATTAAGCCTGTGTATAAGTGGGAAGAACTTCTCTTGCAGCTGAAGTAGAAAGTTATTTAGGTCAATTGCTGGTTTTGCTTTTGTTGGCTGTGAAAAAGTTTTTGATCTTGTCAGTATTTTTATAGACTGATTTCTAAAGGCTTTTAATATTGATAGTAGTTTTATACAATGGTTAATATTGTAAAACTCATTGGGTAGTGATCGCTTAAGGATGGTGGGAAAATATGTTGGAGATGGAGTTTGATTTGTTTGTAATAATGCGGTTGAGTAGAGTATGATGTATTTGGAGAATTTGAGATTAGGTGTAGTTGTTTTTTTATGAGTTGAAGGAGACCCAGGTCTTCTAGAAAAGTACCCTTGCCAAGTGAAAGAGGGTCAAGACAATGAAGGTTGAAATCACCCAGAATCGCTATGTTATTATTTTTTCTACAGTTATTCAGGCTGTTAATAAGTGATTTGAATTTGTTTAGGGAAGGAATGGGTGGCAGTTAAGCTATAGCATTCAGTAGTGTCTTGCTTCTGTGAAAAGGAGATTTTAGGAGAATCCAGTTTGAACTGCAGTCTGAGGAGGAGCTTTACTTGGCAATGACTTTTGGATTCTAGGTTAATTTTTGTACAGAATTATAGAGGGGCTGCAACTATATTGTTTACCTGGCCTGGCATCACTGACATACTTGTAGGAAATTAAAAAGTGTTAGGGTAGCCTTGTCTGACACAGGATTCTGTGCTTTCTTGAATGTTTAGGTTGTGCTGGGAGATAAAGGCACTTATGTGGTCTAGCTTGTCTCTTATGCAATGGACATTGAGAATGAAACAGGTCAATATGGTGAGAGAGTGGTTGTGTTGTTGAGAAAAAGTTGTTTAATTATCTCATGCAGTTGTTGCTCGTATGTAATTTACTAGAGGACTAACCCTGTCAGTTTTTAAAATTTACCCTTTGTCTAAATTTGGTAAAAGATTTACAATGAATGCATAGCAGGGATTGTGTAGCAACAAGAGATTTGTATGCTTTATCATTTCCAGGTAAACAATATGAGAGAGCCAGAAGTAAATTAAGTCTTTAGAGATCTGTTTTACGCACAGTTAACCTGGTTGTCATTTTCTGTTCCATCTGACAGCCTGTAGAGTTCTGCATTTTTCATCCTAGTTCTGTTTTCTGCATTTTTCATTTTAATTCTAATTTCATGATCTTCAAACTTATCTTGAAGCTTGTGTTAATTTGAAGTTCAGCCTTCTATAATCTGTTGTCTACCTCAGACAGAATTCGTTCAGTAGCAATACTTGTGTCCCACTGTACAGCCAACTCTACAACCTTGTATATTTGATGAAATTTGTAAGTAGTCTGTGTTTGTAGTGTTAGAATGTTGTTGTTGTTTTTCTTTCGGCTTTTCCCAGTTACGGGTTGCCACAGCGGAACTCCAGTCCTCTAATGATTGGCCGTCGATTTTTAAGGTGCCAGCCCGACACCCAAACTTCAACGAAGGCACGCCCATTCACGCATGTCTTTCGAATGCCACTTGACTGCGGGGAGGACATGCAGACTCCACACAGAAGGTGCACCAGCCGGGAATCGAACGTGAGAATCTCTTGCTGTGAGGCGACAACACTACCGCTGCACCACCATGGCTTTCAGATCATTCTCACAGGCATTGTGTTACTGCTTTCTCACAGATATCTACTGTAGTACCATTCTTCAAAGGTTCCCTCCACTCTGCACTGTTGTAGTAATTTTCCCACTAAAATCTTCAAACATGTTTCTTGACTGTAAATTTGATAGTTTTCTAGAATCTGACATAATCTACTTCTTTTACTGAACATTTTACTTAGTCAAATACTCATACATTTTCTGATGAACTGGAGCAGAATGATAAGTTTTGATCAAAAATGTTAAAAATTGCATAGGCAATCTTGGGAAGCGCTGCTGCTGTGTTGCAGGTTTAGCTGACATGTTTCAAATCTGTCATCTTAATAGTAGGAGGTACAACAATTTTGATTCACCCATTAATGAAACCTGACCAACCAAAGACACCTGAAAAGTCTGGTGTAAAATTCTAAATTGTCACTTCACTTGAAGGTTACAGCACCAATAAGTAGTGGACCCCCTTACATCCTAAAACTTATTGCCTCCACTGTCTATGTGTAACCTGCAAATAATTAAATAATAAATACATACATACATGCACAAATAAAAGAAGAATGCAAAAATAAAGCCCTTGTAATGGAGAAAAAAAATCATAACACCCCAACCGTTTGTCATCACCTTGCTGAATGATCTTATCGTACAGAAAAAAAAAACACTTTCCCAAGGTTTAAGCACATTTTTATCTAGTAAAAACTGTCCCAAAAAAGAAGAAGCAGAAAAGTGTAAAAATATACCTACAGGCCGCCGACTCATACCCTCCCAACAAAAATATTGCCTTACTTAGAAAAAAATCATTTTCTGGAGTTATGTCATCTGAAAGCTAGATGACAGCCATGTCACAAATAGCTCTTGTCTAATGGAAGAATTAGGCCTAGCCAAATTATCAGGCAGTTTGGGGGGACCCAGAAGAGAACTACAGGACCTCTGGACACCTCCATTTAATTTTCTGAATCTTCCCTTGCTTGATGGGCCAGATAAAAAAAAACTGGTTTGTGATATGGTTACATAACCATTCATGCCTTGTAGTTGTTACCTTCTTCCCCATAAAGGGCTTGGCTGGGAGATCGAGCCATTTCAACCCAGCTTTTGAAACAGACCTACACTCTGCTCCTTCTTGGAAGTCATTGAGGCTTTTCTTCCTTTAGAAGACTATCAGAGTTCTTCTACCTCTTCTTGATTCTAGAGTTGGCAAAAGTCTTTAATTTTACCAGCGACTTCAGCAAACAAATTCTTTTGTAAAATTTCTGACACTGATACTCTAGGGGTGGGTCATATACCTTCTGGAGCTGAATGGCTGGATGGTGTCTTCAGACATGATTGATTGCTTTTGCCACCTCATTATCTGAAATTCATTCAGCATATCTCTCTGGTTCATTCTATGTGGCAAAACTTTCAGCACAAGGTGTTCCATCATCTGTACCTAGAATGTTTACATTAGTTCTATCTGTGGTAATGAAGCCCTTCCAGGAGAAGGCCTTTCATGTGTCCATCTGTCTGGATGACTGGTTCCTGTTGACCCCATCAGTAGAGTCCTTTCATAGGGTCCAAGGTGTGGGTACTCCCCTGGCTGCAGTCTCAGTGGATCTTCTTGAAAATTTGAGAAGTCCTCTTACATTCCACATCAGAAGAATGCTGACATAGGTACAGAATTTCATAACAGATCAGGATTTATCATGCAATATCACAAATAATAAACTAAAAATATGAGAACAGGCATGAAAATTTAGAAACGACTCAGATAAATATAAAGGAAAAGTATAAAATAAGCAATTTATTGATGACCCAAAAAAGTTTTTTAGAGAATTGGGAAACAAGGTAAAAGGCATTGAAAAACCACCAAAAAAAGAAGAAATAGATACATTTTGGAAAATATTTATGAAGATCTTGTGGAAAATAACAAAGATGCTAAATGAATAGGAGAAGTAAAAGAAAGAATAAGAAGTTCAGATGTATAGGATATGAAATGGGATGAGGTAACAGCCAGAGAGATGGAAACAAAGTTAAGAAAAGCCTCTAACTGGTAAACCTGAGCCCAAATGTACTACCTAACTTCTGGCTAAAAGTATTAACATCTTTACATGAAGATTTAGCCATGAGTAAGAATTATTTGTATGTGCACCCTGAACAGACACAAGCCTGGCTAATAACAGGAAAAACAATGCTCCTACTTAAGACTGAACCTACAAGCTGCCCTAAAAACTATAGACTAATAACTTGCCTTCTGACGACGTATAAACTACATATCAAATATACACTGGAATTGATGCCGACTGGGTTTATAGTCATTTAGAAGAAAACTCAATTATGGCAATAGAACAAAAGGGTAATAAAAGAAAGTTATATGGAACAAAGGACCATTTGTTGTCAAATAAGGTCATAGTGGAGAACGGTAAAAAGGGGAAGAATCTAAGTGTGGCATGGATAGACTACAAAAAAGCATATGATAGTACCCTACTTTCATGGATAAAAGAGTGTTTAAAATGTATAAGATACACCCTACACTGATAAACTACATTACAGCAACCATGAAACAGTGGCAAACCACTTTGCAGTTAAGCCATGATAAAGGCCAAATTATTATTCCAGGGATAAAAATCCAAAGGGAGATATTCCAGGGTGACTCTCTGTCACTGCTGCTCTTTTTCCTTGCCCTTAACCCATTAAGCTGTCTACTTAACAGATTAGGTCATGCCTATAATTTGGCTCCCAGAAAACAACAAAGTGTAAAACCTTCTCATCTTCTCTTTGTCGATGATTTAAAACTGTATAGCTCATCAGATGAACTGAAAGCACAACTGCAAGTAGTCAAAACTTTTTCAGATGATATAAGAATGTCATTTGGTCTCCATAAATGTGCAAAAACAACCTTTAAAGCAGGAAAGCTGCAGCACCATGAAAACATCAGTTTGGGACAAGAATATGATATAAAAGAACATGAACAAAAAGGAGTGTATAAATATTTGGGAACTGATGAAGGATCAACCATTAAACAAGAACAAATGTGAATAAAACTCAGTAAGGAATATTTTAGAAGACTTAAATTAATCCTGAAAACAGCATTGACATCTAGGAACAAAGTTCAAGCTATAAACAAATTTGCTCTTCCTGTCCTAATTTATAGTTTTGGAGTGATTGACTGGCCCCAAAAGGTGTTGGATAGATTAGACAGGAAAATAAGAAGGATGCTTTATGCTTATCAAATGATTTATTAAAATCAGTGCATACCAAGATTACATATTCCCCATTCTGAAGGAGGTATGTGCTTCCTTGAAATTGATTACAAGTATAGATTTACAATCTTGTACATATCTGCTGACCTCACAAGACCCAAACATAGTGAAAGTTTTGAAACATGAGGAGAATAAATCTAAGAAGACGTCCCTGCATAGTCCAGCAGAAGCATACTGGTGCCAAGCAGGAATGGAAATCAAATCAGAAGTAGATAAAAATCAGGCAGCAACTGAATGTGCCAAAAAACAAAAGAAAGAATATAAGGTGAAGGATCAGATGAGAAGGGAAGAAATGTGGAAAATGCATAAATATAGTTGCAAGTGTAGAAAACTCCTGGAACAACCTCATGTTGATCAGGATCGAATGCAGGACTGGTTAAGGAGAGGTGAATTCAAACAAAAAGATGAAAGGTTAATATTGGTGGCCCAAGATAGCGGTCTACACACATTGGTTTACAAAGTCCTTTGAACTTGTGGGAGAAACAGACAAATGTAGGTTTTGTAAAACAGAATTGGAAACAGTTGCACACCTTGTTGCTGGTTGTGACATACTAATGACAGAAGGTCTATTTACGGAAAGGCACCATGATGTGGCAAGACTGTTGCACTGGGGATTGTGCAAACATAATATTGAGGTAGATGAAAAACACTGGAAACATGAGACAAAAAGCATCATAAAAAATGATGACTTCTACAACACATGGGATTACCCGTTGCCAACAGTTCAAAAGACAGATGCGAGGAAGTCGGATTTAGTGGTCCATGAAAATAAGACAAAAGTAGCACTGATCATTGAAATTGCTACACTCAGTGACTACAGTGTCTTGTGTACAGAGAGACACAAAGCCATAAAATATCAGGATTTGTTGGCAGAAATTAGAGTAATGTGGAAGAAAGATACCCGGACAGTTCCAGTAGTAGTAGGAACAACGGGTCTTATAAAAAAGAATCTACAGTCGTATTTAGATATGTTACCAATACATGCAACTCTGTATGAATTGCAAAAGGATCATTACTGGGCCCATTGCAGGTGCTTTGAAGAGCTCTTCTGGCTGACATCAAAGATTGAAACAATACTAATTTCATGAACTTTAATCATACTTTGATTTAGGAATGGGGTCCATTCCTGTCATGGTATTAGAAACCCAAAAGATTTGGAAAAATTGTAAAAGTACAGAATTGCATACAGTCCACTATGATTCAGTTATCCCTATGAATATAACCTTGGTATCACTTTTCTGATAGCCTGGGTGAGAATACAACATAATGACCTGGTTTAGTCCCTCTTGCATTTCTGGGCTTAATGATGGTCATAATTTTCTTGTTGTCTTTCCCACTGGGGGTGTTAGAGTGAACTGAGATACATCAGTGACTGCAGAGTTAGATCTTTCTTCTGTTATCAGATCCTGCCTCTCTGCACAAAAATGTTGGAGTGTTGCCATCAGTCTCAATTTTGATTTTCCCTGACTGCAACAAAACCCTTCAGAAATCGTCATGACAAACAGTTTGCTTATGGGATGGGCATTCACTTCCCATGAATGTGTTGGATAACAAGCTGAGGTTTCTCCTGATGCAGTCTGAGAACTGTAATTCGTCATAGAGTTACTTGAGCAAGAAGTATGATATGTGATCATTCTTTCTTTGCAAAGAGGCAGTGCATGTCTAACATGTTCCGAAGTCGGGGACATCAGGTTCTAAGCCATTCACATCCTTGGGAATTTGAACATGCTGACAGACTATCTGAGGTCCTACTCAAAGTCTGTAGGAGAGCTGTAAGTTCATGATTTTTGTCTGATCAGTGTCTTCTTGGAACAAGGCAATGTAGAGAGTGATGTTTACCACCTGGGAAAATGGGGTCCTGTGCTTTTTCTGCTCAGTGCAGCAGGGCAAGGGTGAGTTAGCAATGGATGCCTTTTCCCACCAGTGGCAGAGATTTCTTTACATATTTTCTCATTTTCTTGTGATTCCATGCGTCATCAACAAAAATAAAATCAGAGTCTCATGTTCGCTTTTTAGCCAAAAAAGGATGGGTTTCTGTTTCTCATCTCTTTAGAAGTTCAGAAAACCTTTGTAATTAGGTCAAGGAGATCCCCATGAGGGTGACATCTGAATCCATCTCAGTGCAAGGCTTCAGGATTTTATCCTTGTTGTTGGGGGTGTTAGAAGTGATTAAAGCCACCAGTGAGCCTTTTACCTAGCAGCCACACTCTGCTAAGTGTGGAGATGTTCTCCTTGCAGGCATATAGGTATTCCATACTTTCACAGCTGGCCAAGTTACTGGTGCTTTTGAATTACTGTTTCAAGGCTCCCTCACTTTCATGGAGCTTGAATTTCATGATTGACAGGCTTGCCTGTCTATAATTAGAATATGTTGCTTTGGTGCTATTGGCTTTTGTTTGTTACAGGGCACACTACTTGGTGGCTATGACCTCCGCTTGCAGGATGTCAGAGCTTTTGGCCTTTTCTTGGGAGCCGTATCTGTTTTTTTTCCCACAAAGATCTGCTATGACCTTGGACTAAACCATATCTCCTCCAAAATATGGGGACAGAACTAGCCTTAAATTACTTTGATTTCTTTATAAGGTTTGAAATCAGGGGATAAGGAGTCTTTCATTCCCTGGACCTAACTAACATTACCACCTCTGGTTCTGCCTGAAATCAGTGCATGAAGTTTAGAAAGTAGACCAGCTGTTTGCAGCCTTTGCTTTAGGGAAGGCAGTGCTTCTAGTTGCAGAGCAAACCTTGCAAGTGGCTTGCCAACTTCATTGTCTTTTATAGACAGATGGTGAGCTGCCTGTTGAAAAGTTATCCTAATAAAACACTCAAATTTAGAACTGACCTTTTGGCACATAGTCAAGGCATCTGTCTGTGTCTCTGGCAGCTCAGCTTCAGAAATGGACTTGATCCACAGGCACAGTCTTTAGGGGAGGCATAGGATGAAGCTGCTGGTGGACAGGCCTCGTATCCTGCAGGGATATGATGAAATGGCTGTTGGCCAGCTCTCCTGTCCTGTCCCAGGAACAGTGTGGGGAAGGTGTCAATGCATGTGTGTCCTGTAGTGAAGATCAGGAGTCTCAAGCATCAGCAGTAGACTTAAGGGAAGTGACACAATAACCTTTGCCTGGTGAGTGGATGCATGCATCAGGCTTGGTGATGTCACTGCATAATGCTGCTTCCAGGTAGTAGTGCTGAAGGCTGCTGCTACTGCTACGTAAACACTTATTTTGCCCTGTCCGGTGTTCACCACTGGGTCATTTGTTCCAAGCTGTTTCAACTTGCACTATAAGGCCAACTTCCCTTGTAGTCAGAAGGCCTACCCAACAAAGGGAGATATCTTGGAATAATGTAAAGGAGCTAAGTGGTACCCACAAAGAGAGTTTCAGAATAAGCCTGCGAGCCAGCAGTGAGTCTAGTGGTGAGCAGGGCAATGAAAAAGAAATGTCTCTGTGGAGGATATCTGGGCAGTGATCACTTCATCTTTGGTTCATACATTTTAGCAAGTGTCATTGGTTTGATTCTGACTGTAGGTCCTGGGCATTCTGTGTCTCTTCCATGCTTTGGGAATTGGCCTTATAACATTTCATCTTATGGCTACCTCAGGGCTTTAGTATTGCTGGGAATTATTCACAATCATAAATCAATTTAAGGATGTTCCCTTCTGTCAGATAACAGTACTGTCTTACTCATGATTTGATGTGATGAGGACCCCCCCCCCCCACAGGTCCTAATTATCATCACACTATCCCTTATGTTAGAACAACTTCTCCATCTAGTAGCTGCAGTTGGACATCCTGATAAGAGGTGGAAAATTATGTATGTATTTGCCAGTGTGCAATATAGGTGCAAAATGTCCATTGCTTTTCTTCCCATTTTACAGCAATGTAAAGGGCTAAGTACATTTTCCTAGTGTGGTGCATGATGTAACTGATGAAGAATGCACATAATAGAGAAAGGGAGAAAATATTCCCAATCACAGATTCATTAGAGTATATCCAATCTCACAAATCCATTTATTTTCTACTACAGGTCACCGCAACATGGATGTCTCACAGTTTGCTATCCCCTGGCTCTTTTCAGACTTCATAGTACACTTGTTATCCTTGAAATCCTCATGTAGTATTGCATCGGTTTTTGCTTAAGTCGCGTAGAACTTTATTCCCAATTACTGGAATTTTTTTCTAATATTCATTTTTCAGGAAATAAAAAATAAAAGGTTTGTATTATGTAACTGTTTATTTTTAGATGTTTTATATGGCTGTTTTCACAGGCACTGTATTCCTCCATGTTACCAACAGGTCAGACATACAAGGACAATTAGATCAAAAATGACCAGATCCAAAAATCATTCCATTTCTTCCCAGAAAACATATTACAGTGGATTATATTCACTCAGACGTAATACAGATTCAACAAAGTACCAAACTGTTAACACTGTTGAGCAGTTCTTATTGCTGCTTATTTTGCTGATGGTATTGTTGCAGCAGGGGTGGCTACCTTGTGCTGTTTAAAAATGATATGGGTTCCCTGCTGTCCAACCCCTTCCCTTTCTTTCAGTGCCCTGCAGAGCCTGACCCAGCAACACCAGCTGTGTAGCTCTGTATGTTGAAGGACACTTGACTGTCTACAGCCCAGCAGTGGTGGCCGATGTGATAGTACAGGAGCAGTTATTTCCCATTGTTGGGACTCTCTATATACAGATTCCTGTTTGATGTTTCCCATAAGGAGATTAGTAATATACCCGCCCCCAGACCATGGTTAGATCTGAAGTGAAAATAGTGAATGAATGACCTCCCCGCACAAACTTCTGCTACATCCTAATACAACTTTAGTTGACACTTAGAAGGATCTTTTTACAACTACTTTCTGATTTTTGGTTACCTTCCAGGCTTGGCTTGTTGAGCTCTGAATGGGTTTTTAGAGTAGCATTACATATTGGGAAATGCTGTGCTGTTACTGTCACTGTTAAAAGTAATACTGGATAATGTATACAAACAAGTGTTCTTTGCCTAATGTGGTGGTGGTGTTGTATTCTTCCAGTGAAAAACAAAATCAAGTACCGTGCTGGCGCCTGTATTAAGATGCAGAAGACTGTGCGAATGTGGCTGTG